>NC_142350.1:66937020-67069520 GCF_059441175.1 Urocampus carinirostris | reverse complement strand
TTTTAAATTTGTCATTGACAGGTTTATACGTCGATTCTCAATTTTCTACTAAGCTAGCAATGAGTTGACTGAGCTGAATATATTAAGCTTAGTGCTTACACTAGCCTATTGTCAGTCCGTCAGCGAACCTTTGTTTTCACAAGGAAAAGATTTTTGACTCTGACTCCCGTCGGTTCCATTTTTGTCACCCGTTTTCCACTCGTCCGATCCCGATTTCCCCGTTTTTCTCTTGCTACGACCTGTTTGGATTCCCCATCCTGGCTAATGACCTGTTTTTTTTGTTTTGTTTTTACCGCAACCACGTTCTGATCTCCCGCCCCGGCTAACGACCTGTTTTTCCGTCTAACTACGCTATGTTCTCCCGGTTTAGGGTTAGGTTAAATTTATATGACTTACAGGAGGCCTTAAAATGCTAGCGCCCAACGTGGGGCTCGAACCCACGACCCTGAGATTAAGAGTCTCATGCTCTACCGACTGAGCTAGCCGGGCTATATACTAGTAGAGAACTATCCTTCCCCCGCTGCAAGCACGATATGCTAACCGGCATTTAGCATCACCAGATGAATGAACCCCTGTCTTTTTTCAATCTCTGTCTGAAACCGGGTACGATTTCAGGGTTGAGGTTAACGGGGCACTCACAAGTATAAGCATGCGCTTTTTGGTGACTTTTGCTGTATATAAGCTTCACTAAATTTATGAAAACCAGCTTGGTGGCCTTGGGGGTATGGCCCCGAGACTGGGACGTTGTGGTTCATGCCTCGGCCGAGTCATACCTTATACTTAAACATTGGTACCCGTTGCCTCCCTTCTTGGCGTTCAGCATTAGGGGTTGGAATTGGGGGGGTTGGTCACCTAATGACTCCCAACACCTCAGTTGGGTTGAGCGAGGGGGCTGGGAATCCCCTCCTCAAAATCAATCTCCCAAAAAGAGTCAGAAATCTAGCCACCTATATATATATATATATATATATACATTTATATGACTGACAGCAGGCTCTAAAATGCTAGCGCCCAACGTGGGGCTCGAACCCACGACCCTGAGATTAAGAGTCTCATGCTCTACCGACTGAGCTAGCCGGGCATGATGAAATAAGTGGAACACATAGACAGCATGCATGTTAAGTCGTAATCTTCCTTGTGCTTTTCTGCACTCATTTTGAATAGAATAAGCTTTTGTCTGGAGACAGGGTTTTTACAGTTTCACTGAATTTTGTCTTGAAATAGATTGTGTGGCTCTCTACCAAAAAAAAGGGATTTTGTTTTGTGGCCCTTTGGGTCAAAACCAATGTTCCCTGTCATTTTCCTTACGGGTCTGAGCGTTCACACAAAGTCGGTGAGCAACGCTTGAAACAACAGTGAGCAATGGCAATCCCAAGTGTGGCAACTAAGTCTATATCAATCATGTCCAAAACTTGACATCAAGTTACATTTTGCTGAGTTTCCGGCAATGCACGGTGGCAAAGGTTGTACGGCCTACAAAACGTTGTTTGTTCTTACAATTCTTTCACAAGATATCCATTTCTTTTTCCTAATATATTTTGTCGCATAATATTAACCTTTTTGGGGGCTTATTGAGTTGGTTGCAAGATACAGAACTGTACTTAATCACATTTTTTAGTGGAAGTACAATGTTGGCAACAAGATTCACTTGATATCGTTGGAAATTATTTGAATGCAACACAAACTTTTTCTTCTTTTTTCCATGTTTTTTTCTACTCTTTTTTAAATTCCTTAAAAAAAATCTCATTGTTCTCATTTTGTTCTCTATTTACTTTTTTCCTACATTTCTTTCTTTTCTTTTTTTCTGGATTTTTCCTAAATTTTTCCTTCTTTTTTTCTCAGCTTTTCACTACTTTTTCATTTTGGTATTTTTTTCTTTTTTGATCTATTCCCTCCTTCCTTTAAGTCATTTTGTGCATAATTTTACTTAATATTTGGTCATGTTGGGATTAAAGAAGCAAAAACAACCTGAAGAGCCGTTTAGGACCCGAAAGAGCCTTTTAGTGAGCCGAGCCGAAGAAGCCGGTTCTCGACAAACTCTACTAACTTTACTCAACTTCGTTCTACTTCAACTCGACTTCAAAATACCGCATTTAGGACACAACGTCAGGGGAACCCCGTATATTTTTACCTTCATGCACTGTAACATTGACTTAAGTCCCTTCTTAATTAGTCATTTTGATCCCTGATTTTTGTGCGCTGGCTCGATTTTCTTGTGCGCTGAAAATGTGCGAGCAGTGCGCAATTGCGCACGCGCGCAGCTTAGAGGGAACACTGGTCAAAACGGTTCCCGACCCCAGTTTTATGTCGATTTATTTGGGGTGTGTGATCCGAAATTGATATTTATACACGTGTTATGTATGAGAAAAACTTCTCTGCCGAATGGGTAGAGCTTTTAGAATAAAGACCCCCTTTGTCTGAACATTTCAGTGGACACAAACCCCCAAAACTTATCTCCGCAGTCCCGCAGACAGCTCGGCCTTTTTTCCTCCCTCCCCGCCCACACATTATGTTATTAGTTCAAATTTCCTCACTCCCGTTTGATCCTCCAAACGCCCAAAAATCTGCAACACATCGAGTCTTTCTCGCCAATATCTGCTGGTTTCACGTCCATTATCGAAACGGCGTTCCTCTGAAAAGATGCATTCATGCACTGTCCGGCCCGCCTGAAGTTTATCAAAGCCGACGTGTCAATTAGCCGGGGGGTACGCAAGGCAGAGCCCGAGTTCAAAGTTCAAGCCGGGGGTTATTCGTCAGCTGTCACTAACTATAAAAACTTACTGTGTTCCTCGACGCGCACACCCGGGCTTGACGAACGTGCATTTTTTCCCGCTATGTAAACAACAATGATTCACTGTGACTTTAAGGATACGCTTCCACGTACTTCCATATTGTTTTTAGGCGCTTGAAAAACGAGGACAGCTCGCCTTGTAAAATCAACAAGATGGTCAAAACAATGTTTTGCGGCTCGGATTTGGAAGGCAAACAAAGCGCTACGGAAAACACCCTCGGGACCGCAGACTGTGTGTGTCTGTGCGTAGTGTTATGCTGGTTGTAGTGGATTCACATATGGAGTATGACATGAATGTATTACCGTATTTTCCGCACTATAAGGCGCACCTAAAAGCCTTTATTTTTTTCAAAAGCTGACCATGCGCCTTATAATACAGTGCGCCTTATATATGGATCAATATTAAGTCGCAAAGTCTTGCAACTAATGCAATCAGCCGCCGACTCGATTTTCCCCCGAACGCCAAGTAGTCCGCGGTGTATGCTAGGATTTATATACCGGTGTTTCATTGGCTAACCAATGTGTCAATCATCATTTGAATCGATCACTATTGGCTAAAGTTATTCGGAGGTAAAGGGGGCGGATCCTTTTTATCATTTACAGGCTCGCATAGGCTAAAGGGGCAAAACAAAGCATGCAATTGCCCAAAAAAGATGTGTCAATCATCAGTTGAATCGATCACTATTGGCTAAAGTTATTCGGAGGTAAAGGGGGCGGATCCTTTTTATCATTTACAGGCTCGCATAGGCTAAAGGGGCAAAACAAAGCCTGCGATTGGCCGAAAAAGATGAATGTGAATAGCATGTTGGGTAGAACTACGGCAGGATTTTACTATTCTGTACTGTATTTGTAAATATTTTACTCTCCTGGATTTACTACACTCACGCATATAAGAGGACCATGGTTGCACATTATTATTGAACGCAACGACTTCGGTGAGCTACTCCGGCTATATATTTTCCCAGTATCTTGTTTCAGAGTGATATCGATGTTTCTGTGATGGGTCTTTTTTTAAATTAAACTCAATTCCAAGTGTTTATTGTCATATGCACAGTAAAGTTGCGAGCGAAAAAGAAAATAGAAACTAAGGAATGGTTGGCATTTCTTGAATCCCAAGACTTTAACCTTCCGAATAATATTTGGAACGATGCATTTGAGTGACATCGTACGGACACCGCATCCGCACCTGTCTACGACATGTATTTGCTTCTTTGCAAGCTTTGGGAATGTTAAGGGGGTCATAAGTTGGACTCAACTATCTGACTGTTTTGTCCACGTTCCCATTGTAGCGCCTTATAATCCGGTGCGCCTTATGTATGGAAAATATAGGACCAAAAACTATATTTTGGGGGTGCGCCCTATAACCAGGTGTGCCCTATAGTGTGGAAAATACGGTACTTCTGTGGGTACTTAAAAATGCCCTTTTGAACTGCGCTTTTGTTGATACCTGTTTATACTTGTTGTGCTTGTTGGACTTTGTTGCACTTCGGTGTAACATTCTGAGAGATTCCTGCAAGTTCTGATTAATTCTGGAAATACCTAGTTTGTAGTTTGACCCGTTTTGTTTTTTGGTCTGGTCCGTTTGTGTTTTGGACGACTTTTCTTTCTCAATTAAAGTGTGAGGACGTCTACGCAAATGAGTTCCTACTTCCTGCTTCCCGACCCGTTTCGTGACACGTCAACAGGAAGTGGGCGGGTGTTAAGACTATGAACGGATTATGCTTATCATAATACAACACGGGCAGCACGGCGGCGCAGTGGTTAGCGCGTGTGCGGCACAGTTCTAAGGTCGTGGGAACCTCCTGCGTGGGTTCAAATCCAGCTTCCGGCCTTACTGTGCGGAGTTTGTATGTTCTCCCCGTGCTTGCGTGGGTTTCCTCCGGGCACTCCGGTTTCCTCCCACATTCCAAAGACATGCATTTCAGGTAAATTGGCCGGTCCAAATTGTCCCTAAGTGTGACTGAGCGAGTGAGTTGTCTGTCCCCGTGTGCCCTGCGATTGGCTGGCAACCAGTTCAGGGTGTCCCCTGCCCACTGCCCGATGATTGCTGGGATGGGCTCCAGCACCCCCGCGACCCTACTGAGGATAAGCGGTGCAGCTGATGAGATGAGATAATACAACACATGCGTTGCACTAGAAGCTTTGCAAGAAGGCCTGTAAAATTGATTTCGTGCAACCCAAGCGATTAATCGCTCGGTATCAAAAGCGATTGGCTTCTGTCTATTTTTACATTGATATATTTCGAAAAGATGACAAGCTAAAATTTGCTAAAAATCAGAGAGCTGTTTATTAGTTCTCCTTAAAAAATGCACAAAATAGTGACAGCGGTAACCAGTTAGCCACAATGATGACTCAAGTAGCAAAAGCCTGTCCTATACAGCACCAGGGAAACCTCTTTTGGACTCAAAATCAAATCAAAACATGTGTCAGGACCAGAACAGAAACAGGACCCAATTGCGTTACGGATCTCACAAGTTTTATTAAAGGAAAGATGAAGGGCTGCTCTCATACTCAGTTTGTGATCCGAACACGGAAGTGGATCTTCCTTAGCGAGCGATGGCGGTGTCAAGGACGGGAATAACAGGTCGATAGCCGGGACAGGAGATCAAAAACGTGGTCGTGGTCAGAAAGGGTCGTAAGCCGGGACGGGAGAGCAGACGTGGTCGGGATCAAAAATGGGTGGTAAGTCAGGACGGGAGAGCAGACGTGGTCAGAATCAAAAGATGCACGACGTTATTCGACGCGGGCTTCTGATCAGCTGGCGAGTATGCAAATTGCCAAACGAACCGAAATTTCCAAACCGAATGAAGATTTCGAAATCAATGTTGGGGGCAGTAGCTCAGGAGGTAGAGAGCTCGTCTTGGGATCAAGGGATCCCAGTTCGAATCCCGGCTCGTCCGTGTTACATGTCGAAGTGTCCTTGGGTAAGACACTGAACCCCTGATACCCCCAATAAGCAGGTTAGCGCCTTACATGGCTGCAAGGCCGCTATTGGGAAATGTGGAGCACATTGTAAAGCGCTTTGGGAAGTCATTGACTTGAAGTAAATGCAGATTTCATTTCATTTGAATACATAAATAAATAAAATAAAAAATAAATGAATAAAATAAAACGAAATATATTTTTTTTCTTTCTTGAAAAAGTTGTCGTTCACCCGGACCGAGACGTAAGTTATACGACTGAGAGCAGGCCCTATAATGCTAGCGTCTCAACGTGGGACTCGAACCCACAACCCTGAGATTAAGAGTCTCATGCTCTACCAACTGAGCTAGCCAGGCTATATACAGAACTGCAAATTTTCTTTCTACCGCTGCAAACACGTAAGCTGTACGCCCGACATAAAAGATGCACGCCCCGGGCGTCCAGGCGGAGGTAAATTCAGACACTGCCCTACACCAACTCTTAAGTATAAAAACGAACCCCAACCCATAACCTGCATAGTACAGTGGAACCTCGCTAGTTCGCAGTTCCACTTTCGCGGGTCTAAAAAATATACCTTACCTTCTCAATAAAAGCATTTATTGACTTGACGCCATTGAGCGGGAGCTTATGTCAACAGAGCTCACGGTGTGGACACTCTTATTGTGAAGGGGAGGGGGAGGCCCTGACACAATACTTAGTCATGGTGAGTTACACCCTCCTTCAACTCCTCCCACTTCACCTCCTTATGTGGCGCTCAGTTTATCATGTAGGAACTCGGCGACGCGACGTAAATATATTCTCTTCTGTCACATTTCATCTCAAGTTTGACTTTATTATACCAAAAGCGAGCGGTTGTTTTTACTACCTAAACACGGCTAATCGTGTGTGGTTTCGCGGATTTGTTGTAAAAGCCGTTCGATGCCGCTAGCTAAAGTATGTTGTTATTGTCAGAAGGTAGCTCTTTCACCTTCATTAAAATGAACACAGACCATTTTTTTAACTGTTGTTTCCCAAAACGCTTCACAAATATCACATTTTCACTGTTTTTATTTTTAATATGTAACCGGTAGTGTTAACAAGCGAAATAAACTGCGATGGTTGCATGTGGTTGAGAGCGGTTAATACAATCATACTCAGGGTTGGGTAGGGTTACTTTAACTTGATTACTTTCAATGACTTTTGGATTACCCCAATAGCAGCCGTGCAGCCATGTAAGGCGCTAACCTGATTATTGGGGGTATTAGGGGTTCAGTGTCTTACCCAAGGACACTTCGACATGTAACACGGAGGAGCCGGGATTCGAACTGCGATCTCTTGATCCCAAGACGAGCGCTCTACCGCCTGAGCCACTGCCGCCCCCAATTCCGTGTACATACAACATATTTTACAGGTTTTTTTTTGTTATAATTTTGACTCTTTCTCTCTCTCTACCCGTATTCTATATGGTGTACTGTATACAGGGGGTGTATACTGTATACCTGTATACGTTTTTTTAAGCATTTCTGAAGGGGCACCGCTAGTTCGCGGATTCTCAGTTTTCGCGGGTGGTCTTGGTCCCCATTAACCGCGATACCGAGGGATTACTGTATTGACTATTTCGGAAGGATTTGCATTATACTGTAGTTGCGAAAAACTCAATTTGTACATCAGATCATTGGTGTGAGTACCGTAAATTCTGGACTATAAGGCGCACCTGACTATAAGCCGCACCGGTATATTAGCCGCATAACTGAACAATTTTATTGGAGGGAACCTGTATAGATACGTTGTTTCTCTGTTGCTTGCTGATTATCTAACATATATGGAACTCCGACCACTAGGTTGAAACACTTTTTGCCAGAGGAGAGGCTGAGTCATGGTCCTTACCAGACCGCTTTGAACAAATTTATTGACACTAATAACAGAAAACAAACTATGAGGTTTGAACAACTCCTCTTGACAATCTCAACAGCAATCAAACACATTGACCAGACCAGAATATTCCAACATTATTAGTATCTTACGGACGGCTGAATGGGCGGAGAATGATACCTTTCGTTATCATTTGATGCAGACCTGCAAAGTCCAGGTGCTCGTTGAAAGTAATCCAAGGAAAAAAAAGTGTATATTTCCAAAGGTAAGGGTGGGAAAAATATATATCCACTATTGTCGGCCGCGTCCACAAACACTCACCTTTACTGGTTTCTACATCCCATAATCCCCCGCGTCTGTTACGCCCCTTCTTTTTAATTGGTCAGTGCAAGACTTATCAGAACAAGTGTCCAAAATAAATACATGACAAAAATATACAGTTGCAAATACATATTATACATGGTTACACATATTTAGAAAGAAAGACGGTACACCGAGAGTTTTCAAAGCTTTAATAATAATTGTGTGTAATTCCAGAGGACATCATGAATTCCCTTCATTAGGCTAAGCGAGCAGGCTCTGCTCCATTGCAAATATTGGAACCCAAAGTCACATAGACAACTAAACACACAGACTTTGAGGTAACACACCTAAAGCACTCCTCCAATGGACTCTCAGTCCCGGGAGGACATTTATTCCCGGTTTTAAGCAAACACACGTGCTAATGACCGACCTAATGCTCTCACTTCACATCAAGTTGTCAACACACAAACAGACGCACAAACAGGATCGGCCAAAGCAAACGGGAGCTAGCGCTGCGGCTAATTATTTCCAGCGGCCGATGAGAGCCCATCGGTTCCAGACGGACGCTAATTCCGGTAGAGGCGCATCGCCGCTTCCTACCACCGCAGACGCCGCTACCGCTTGCTAACCGGGGGCAACGGTAAGACCACAGAGCTGCCATCTGTACTACCCTTGAGACACAAATAACCCAAAATGGACCAAAAATGGACTAGACCGCTACTTAGATACCAGGGTTGGGTAGGGTTACTTTAACTGAAATACTTTCAATGACTTTTGGATGACTCCAATACCAAATATGCTCATAAAAGACAAAAGAAACCAAATGTGAATAAAATGATGACTCACAACACGCGGTAAGCTTTCTCTCCTGGCTTTGATCTCTTTGATCTCCGGCAAAACGAACATCAAATGCGACAGAAACAAAAAGAAAATCAATCCAAACAGCTTGCCAACATCATTTTTGCTGTTCCATGTATTCCAAAATTTAGTCATTTTATTCATATTTAGTTTATTTTGTCTTCTATTAGCATATTTGGTATTGGAGTCATCCAAAAGTAATTGAAAGTAATCAAGTTAAAGTAACCCTACCCAACTCTGCTTACATATTGAGTTGAACCTGCTATAATTAGTTAATCAAGCATCACTGTTGAGTTAAGGCTGCATTAACTCTAGCGATAAACCTGCTTTAACTATTTGAATACGCTTTATTTGTTGAGTTGAGGCTGCTTTAACTCTTGAGTTAAATCTGTTTTAACAAGTTAAATAAGCTTTAAATAATGAGTTAGGCTGCCTTAAATATTGAGATAAACCTGCTTTAACTATTTGAATATGCTTTAATTGTTGAGTTAAGGCTGCTTTAACTCTTGAGTTAAATCTTTTTAACTAGTTGAATAAGCTTTAAATAATGAGTTAAGGCTGCCTTAAATATTGAGATAAACCTGCTTTAACTATTTGAATATGCTTTAATTGTTGAGTTAAGGCTACTTTAACTCTTGAGTTAAATATTTTTAACTAGTTGAATAAGCTTTAATTAATGAGTTAAGGCTACCTTAAATATTGAGATAAACCTGCTTTAACTATTTGAGTACGCTTTAATTGTTGAGTTAAGGCTGCATTAACTCTTGAGTTCAATCTGTTTGTTTTAACAAGTTAAATAAGCTTTAAATAATGAGTTAAGGCTGCCTTAAATATTGAGATAAACCTGTTTTAACTATTTGAATATGCTTTAATTGTTGAGTTAAGGCTGCTTTAACTCTTGAGTTAAATCTTTTTAACTAGTTGAATAAGCTTTAAATGTAGAGTTAAGGCTGCCGTAAATATTGAGTTGATCCTGCTACAATTAGTTAATTAAACATCACTGTTGAGTTAAGGCTGCATAAACCATTGCGATAAACCTGCTTTAACTAGTTGAATATGCTTTAATTGTTGAGTTAAGGCTGCTTTAACTCTTGAGTTAAATCTTTTTTTAACAAGTTAAATAAGCTTTAAATGTTGAATCAAGGCTGCCTTACATACAGGGTTGGGTAGGGTTACTTTAACTGGATTACTTTTGGATGACTCCAATACCAAATATGCTAATAAAGGACAAAATAAACTAAATATGAATAAAATGATGACTCACAACACGCGGTAAGCTTTCTCTCCTGGCTTTGATCTCTTTGATTTCCGGCAAAACTAAGATAAAATGCGACAGAAACAAAATGGAAATCAATCCAAACAGCTTGCCAACATCATTTTTGCCGTTCCGTGTATTCCGTTACTCCCCGAGCCTGCACAAAATTGAGTCATTTTATTCATATTTAGTTTATTTTGTCTTTTATTAGCATATTTGGTATTGGAGTAATCCAAAAGTCATTGAAAGTAATCCAGTTAAAGTAACCCTGCCCAACCCTGTAATTTGATGATTAAAACTGAATGAATATATAGATTTATATGATATATTTGTCGCCGATTTACAATTTCAACCTGGATAAGACTCCATTTTGGGGAGCCATAGATCTCTGTTGGGACTCATAGATTTTTAAGCATGCGAGTCCCCGGGACCCATCACTTTTTACAGCTCAAATGAACACTGTAGTCCACAACACAAACGGTGGCAGTAAAAACGGTGACTCGCTGAAAACACACTTGCACTTGTTGGTGTGCGTGCAGATGATTCGAAGCGCACATACATTAACTTGACACGATCTAAGCTAACTTCCTGTGGGCGTGGCCAGAGGTTTTGTCTGTTAAACCCTCATCCTGCGCGAATGGCCAGCGCAGCACATAACGCGAGTTGAGCGGTTTCCGTTCAGCAAAAAAATCATTTGACTTCCAAATAAACAAGTTATGCATGTCGCAAATCCAAAAAGTGAATGTTTTAATTGAGTCAGCGAGATTCCGATTTTTCTCAGATAACTATCAAACCTAAAAATGTGAAAAATTTTCAAATCAAAAACTACCTGTTGCTGTCAGGACCAGAACGGAAACAGGATCCACTCACGTAACGTTTCTCCCAGTTTTATTGGGAAGAAGGGAAAGGATTATACACACGATTAGGTGATCACTGGTCGCGGGGAGCAGGTCGCTCTGAACGCGGAAGTGGGACTTCCGTGGCGAGCGACGGAGGTGTCGGGAACAGAAAAAACGGGTCAGTAGATAGAAGAGCAAAAACGTGATCGGGATCAGAAACAAGTCAAAAGCCAGGAGAGGAGTGTAGACACGGTCGAGAACAAAATCGGATCGTTATTTGGGGCGGGAGAGCAGACGTGGTCGAGATCAAAACAGATCGTAACGGGAGACAAACAGGAGCAAAAACCAGGACAGGCGAAAAAGGGCTTGCCGTGTAAAAACAGATTTTTGCAGACAGACCGACAAAAGGGGACTGACAGGACAGAATTTAAATACTGACAGGGAGCCAACCTATCAACAAGTTTCAGCTGGCTCCACACGGGCGGGGGGGCGATTGGGCACCATGGCAACCGTGACATACGGGCGGGGCCAATTGGGTGCCATGGCAACCGTGACAGTTGCCTGTTGTTGATCCCCGCATACGAAAAACAAAAACATCCCTAATATTTTCGTATGTCTTTAATTTAAGTGCATTCACAGCTATGTCATTTAATGTATTTCTATTTACGATTGCGGGAGTGTTTGTCTCTGTTTGTGTGCATTTCTGCACGCGTGCGGTTGCGTTGCGAACGTAAGCGCGTGTAAATGAGGCGGCACAAGTGAGCATTTACGCATTCTTCCACTCACCAGTTCACGGTCCGCGAATGCCACAATGCCACCGTGTCACTGCTTTTAAACACAAACACACACAAATGACACCATTGTACCGCAAACAGACTGGCAATGATTTGAAACTGTACTATAATGATAACTAAATTAACTCGATGTGTCCTGGGCAGGGCAGCACGGCGGCGCAGTGGTTGGCGCATGTGCGGCACAGTTCAAGTCATGGGAACCTCCTGTGTGGGTTCAAATCCAGCTCCAGACTTCCTTTGTCGCAAATGAGCGAGTTGTCTGTCCCTGTGTGCCCTGCGATTGTCTTGCAACCAGTTCAGGGTGTCCCCTGCCCACTGCCCGATGATTGCTGGGATGGGCTCCAGCCCCCCGCGACCCTACTGAGGATAAGCGGTACGGCTAATGAGATGAGATGAGGTGTCCTGGGCAGTGCTCCCTCTAAGCTGCGCGCGTGCGCAATTGCGCACTGCTCGCACATTCTCAGCGCACAAGAATATCCAGCCAGCGCACAAAAATCAGGGCTCAAAATGACTAATTAAGAAGCGTCTTAAATCAAAGTTACAGTGCATGAAGGTAAAAATACACGGGTTAGTAGAGTTTGTCGAGAACCGGCTTCTTCGGCTCGGCTCACTAAAAGGAACCGGCTTCTTCGGCTCGGCTCACTAAAAGGAACCGGCTCTTTTGGGTCCTAACCGGCTCTTCAGGTTGTTTTTGCTTCCTTAATCCCAACATGACCAAATATTATGTAAAACTATGAAAATAGTTGTTTTTGTGGTGTTCAGTATGAGGTGGTTTTTCGAACACCACGTTGACAGTGACTCCACCTCATCTCTGTACGCCGCCTCGTCCCCTTCAGAGATGAGGCCGATCAAGGTGGTATCGTCGGCGAACTTAATGATTGTGTTTGTGAGGCACAAAAACGAATGAAGAATTTGCGGTGTTAAAACTATCAACTTATTTAGAGGACTGGGAATTCTTTCTTAACATGTCAGAAACTAAATAGTATTTGCCCCTGCACCAAAAACATTTTGTTGTGAAATCTTTTCTGGGTTTACCTTTGAGGACAAGATGTGTCTGGAGTCTCGGCCTTCTCTGGTTCTTCTTTGTGCAAGGAAGACCAGCCAGCATTTCTTCTTCTCGAATGTTAGCATTAATCTAGTGGATTTTACATTGAAATCCTTTTTTTACAAATCTGTGTAATTTAATAGTCATTTTATCCCAAATAACATTAACATTCTTTTGATTATTATTTATAACCAGGGTTGGGTAGGGTTACTTTAACTGGATTACTTTCAATGACTTTTGGATGACTCCAATACCAAATATGCTAATAAAAGACAAAAGAAACTAAATAGGAATAAAATGATGACTCACAACACGTGGTAAGCTTTCTCTCCTGGCTTTGATCTCTTTGATATCTGGCAAAACGCACAGAAAATACAACAGAAACAAAATGAAAATCAATCCAAACAGCTTGCCAACATCATTTTTGCCGTTCCATGTATTCCGTTACTCCCCAAGCCTGCACAAAATGTAATCATTTTATTCACATTTAGTTTCTTTTGTCTTTTATTAGCATATTTGCTATTGGAGTCATCCAAAAGTCATTGAAAGTAATCCAGTTAAAGTAACCCTGCCCAACCCTGGATATAGTACATACAGACAAACAGGAGGACACTACGCCTGCTTCTCATCACCTGCACCTGCAAATCTAAAGGAACCAGTAAACATCAATATTTAAGGACCGTGCCCACAGCAAAAGCTGTCAGATGTTTACCTGCTCTTGATGGCACTGGAGTTTTAAAACAAAATTAGCTGATATAGTCAGGGTTGGGTAGGGTTACTTTAACTGGATTACTTTCAATTACTTTTGGATTACTCCAATACCAACTATGCTAATAAAAGACAAAATAAACTAAATATGAATAAAATGATGACTCACAACACGCGGTAAGCTCTCTCTCCTGGCTTTGATCTCTTTGATCTCCGGCAAAACTAATATAAAATGCGACGGAAACAAAATGAAAAGGAATCCAAACAGCTTGCCAACATCATTTTTGCCGGTCTATGTATTCCGTTACTCCCCAAACCTGCACAAAATTGAGACATTTTATTCATATTTAGTTTCTTTTATTAGCATATTTGGTATTGGAGTCATCCAAAAGTAATTGAAAGTAATCCAGTTTAAGTAACCCTACCCAACCCTGTTTATAACCTCTATGTTCCAAGCACAGTTGTGTCGTTTTTTTGCAGCGCAGTGGAAGTAGTACAGACAGATTTTCTTGAAATGACCCGGTCCAGATAGGCGACCTATAATTACGCCGCCTGTGTGTTTTTTTTGTCCAATCGCTCCACCGACTGCAAATTCCTGATTTTTGTGTATTTTTTTACGCCGACGCTGCTTTATCACTTTAACACACTCGTAAAAATAGGAACAGTGGTGATCAAAGTACATAGGTAGAAGACATGGATTCTAATACCTGTACTGTGTCAACTACTCTCCAAAGGTGTACACCGCGATTTGCGAGACTGTACGACAAAAATATCTCATCTCATCAGCCGCACCGCTTATCCTCATTAGGGTCGCGGGGGGGCTGGAGCCCATCCCAGCCATCTCCGGGCAGTGAGCAGGGGACACCCTGAACTGGTTGCCAGCCAATCGCAGGGCACACAGGGACGGACAACTCGCTCGCTCATTCACACCTAGGGACAATTTGGACCGGCCAATTCACCTGAAATGCATGTTTTTGGAATGTGGGAGGAAACCGGAGTGCCCGGAGGAAACCCACGCAAGCACGGGGAGAACATACAAACTCCGCACAGGAAGTCTGGAGCTGGATTTGAACCCGCGACAGGTTCCCATGACATGAACTGTGCCGCACAAGCACTAACCACTGCGCCGCCGTGCTGCCGACAAAAATATATTTGTGTAAATTGCTCTTTATTCTTAATATGCATTTTACATGAACAATGGAAAATATGAGTATAAAAAAGTTACAAAAAAACATGAATCCCTCAGCGCACAAGAAAATCTAGCCAGCTTGCAAAAATCAGGGCTCGAAATTGCTCATTAAGAAGCGACTTAAGTCAAAGTTACAGTGAATGAAGGTCAAAATACACGGGTTCCCCTGATGTTGTCTTCTAAATGAGGTATTTTGAAGTCAAGGTCGAAGTAGAACGAAGTTGAGTAAAGTCAGTAGAGATTTTCGGGAACCGGCTTCTTCGGCTCGGCCCACTAAAGGGAACCGGCTCTTCCGGTCCCAAACGGCTCTTCGGGTTGTTTTTGGTTCTTTAATCCCTACATGACCAAATATTATGTACAACTATGCACAACACGACTTAAAGAAAGGGGGGAAATAGAACAAAAAAGAAAAAAAAATACCAAAATGAAAAAGTAGTGAAAAGCTGAGAAAAAGGAAACAAAAGGAAGAGGAAAAAAAGAAGGAAAATTTTAGAAAAAAGCCAGAAAAAAAGAAAAGAAAGAAACAAAGGAAAAAATAGAGAACAAAAAGAAAAAAGTAACAGCTAAGAAAAAAATAAACACAATGAGATGTTTTTAAAGGAATTAGAAAAAAAGTAGAAAAAAAACAGGGAAAAAGAAAAAAAAGTTTGTGTTGCATTCAACTAATTTCCAATTATACCAAGTCAATCTTGTTGCCAACATTGTACTTCCACTAAAAAATGTGATTAAGTACAGTTCTATATCTTGCAACCGACTAAATAAGCCCCAAAAATGTTAGTATTATGCGTCAAAAGATACCAGGAAAAAAAAAAAGAAAATCTTGTGAAAGAATTGTGGTAAAAACAAATTACGTTTGTAGGCCGTAAAACCTTTGCAATAATACATGAGTCAATTCATTCAAAAGTGAAACATTTTTTTGCATTGCCGGAAACTCAGCAAAATGTAACGTGATGTCCAGTTTTGGACATGTTGGATAATGATTTAGTTGCCACACTTGGGATTGCCGTTGCTTACTGTTGTTTCAAGCGTTGCTCACCGACTTTGTGTGAACGCTCAGACCCGTAAGGAAAATTACAGGGAACATTGTGTGCCAATGCTCCACTGTGAATACTATAAGGTTTCATTAACGAGTACTTTATATGCTCTCTCTCAATCACAAATACATGCTTGATTGACGAACTCATGTTATGATAAGAGCTAATATATCAGTCTCCTCTTGACTGTGCTTCCCTAAAACAAGTTAACTTGACTTTTTACGCTGTCTCTTAATCTCAAACACGCACGTTTATATGGCACGATCGTTTTAACTTCTCAATTTTAACAGCGGCGCGATTCAGGTCTACAGTGCGTAGAGGATTTGCTACAGTTGTCAAGACCAGAACGGAAACAGGACCCAATTGCGTAACGTTTCTCACAAGTTTTATTAAAGGAAAGAGGAAAGGCTGCGCCCACGATTCGCTAGGCGCTCTGAACCCCGGAAGTGGATTTTCCGTGTCGAGCAATGGCGGTGTCGGGAACGGAAATAAGGGGTCAGTAGCCGGGACAGGAGAGCAAAAACGTGGTTGGGGTCGGAAACGAGTCGTAAGCCAGGTGAGGAGAGTAGACGTGGTCAGGATCAAAAGAAGTCAAAGGCCGGGGGACAGACCGGAGCAAAAACAGGTGAGAGTCAGGGTCGAAAAAAGGCTTGCCTAGTGTTAACTGAGGTTCGCAGACGGACTGACAAAATGGGACAGATAGGAGTGGGCTTAAATAGAGACAAGAGAGCCAATCAGAGTGCGAAGCAGTGGGCGCCAAAGGAGCCGGCACAAGTGATGCATATCGGTAATCATGACAACAGTGGCTCTGCTTTATCGCAATGATGACTCACAACACGTGGTAAGCTTTCTCTCCTGGCTTTGATCTCTGGCAAAACTGAGATAAAATGCGACAGAAACAAAATGAAAATCAATCCAAACAGCTTGCCAACATCATTTTTGCCGTTCCATGTATTCCGTTACTCCCCAAGCCTGCACAAAATGGAGTCATTTTATTCCTATTTAGTTTCTTTTGTCTTTTATTAGCTTATTTGGTAATGGAGTAATCCAAAAGTAATTGAAAGTAATCCAGTTAAAGTAACCCTACCCAACCCTGACAACGAAATATATGGTGGTTTAAAGGACTTATTTAAAAGTTGTTATTTCTGCATGTAAATATGAGAGTATTATCTACCGAACTGAAATTTGTATGCTCAATCTCTAGGCAACGGCGTCAAAGAATAACTCTTACTTTCCAAAAACCTCAAGCCGGAGACCCAAAACAGCTGTTTATATTTTATTTGTTTCACAAAGATAATTTACACAATTTTAAAAGTGTATAATTGTGGGCAATTTGGTTCACGCTCTCTAAAATATGCGTAGGAAGCGAAGAAAAAACTCGTGGTGGGTTCAATTCCCGTAAGCCACTTTTTTGGATGCGTGTTTTACGCAAAATGGAACGGCACTGCCAAGAAAAAATTTGTTTTGTAAGACTTTTTATTATCTTAGTTTATTCGAGAGAAAAAAAATAATAATAAAAGAAAATATATATATATATATATATATATATATATATATATATATATATATATATATATATATATATATATATATATATATATTATTTATTTATTTTTTTCCATATGAATATATAGATTTTTTTTTCGTTTACCAGTAAAATGGGAACAATTATGAGGGCATTATTCTTCATTTTAGATGATTTTTCCTGAGCACTCTCAGGAAATGTAGTCGCTGCTGGGCGTATAAATTGATATTGGTTTGATAAAAATATAAAAAAGAAATAACTTTTTTTTTCATACATTCATACATACACACATTAAATCCAGAGGCCATCGGCTGCCATCCCTATTAGTGTGTATAAGCCTCCCTCAGGTCCCTTTCCTCACATTGTGAGTCTGTGCCTTGCCATAATCATATTTTATCTCTATCACTCGTTTTTTTTATTTTATTGCATTTTAACCATTGTGTTTGCATGTGTATGAGTTATTTTTGTTGTTGTTGATGTTAGGGTGTTTAGGGGGGGGATTTTTATGTTATTGGGGATTTTACTGTCTTGTATGCTAAATGTTTTTATACAGCACTTTGAGTGGCAATTGGATTAGATTGGATTTGATTCATGATAATTGTGTCACAAATGAATGAACTGGATTGTGATCCGAATACGGAAGTGGATCTTCCGTAGCGGGCGATGGCGGTGTCAGGGACGGAAAAACAGGTCGATAGCCGGTACAGGAGAGCAAAAACGTGGTCGGGGTCAGAAACGGGTTGTAAGTCAGGACAGGAGAGCAGACGTGGTCGGGATCAAAACAGGTCGTAGCGGGAGACAGGCAGGAGCTAAAAACGGGACAGGCGGGAGTCAGGGTGAAAAAAGGCTTGCCTCGTATAAACAGAGGTTCGCAGACGGACCGACAACCGGAGATTGACAGGACTGGGTTTAAATAGGGACAGGGAGCCAATCAGAGTCCGCAGTGGTTGGCGCCAAAATGATGGATCAGTAATTATGACATTTTAACGTTAAAAACGTAAGAAAAAATAACAAAAAAGTTACAAAAACTGACCAATTGCACTGCATTTCAATGCAGAAGTCAGCAGAGAATGTCTGAGTCTTTTAATTTGGCTATGTGCATTGCGATTGGCTCATTGCTTTTGACGTTGGGGCTTAGCAGCATTGCAATAAAATTCGGTAATATGCAATGTAGGGGGTGTGGTTTAATGTGGGCCTTTACTCTGCCGGGTGGAGTTAAAGAGCCTCATGGCATGAGGAAGAAAAGATCTCTCCAGTCTGTCCGTGGTACAAGACTGTGACAGCAGTCTGTCGCTGAAGCTGCTCTTCTGTCTGGAGATAATGCTGTGTAGTGGATGTGATGAATTTTCCATGATATGTGACTTAAGACCATTTTTCACAAGGTGCGCCTCCTAGTGCGGAAAAAAACGGTACTAAATCAGAAAACGAATAGTGTGTGGCACTGAATAACATATTGAAAAGACTTACTTCTCCAAATATGAATCTTTTTTAACAATCTCAGCGTCCGACGAGGGACAGGACAAAGTGTCTTTGTGGCGGCTGTGCCCGGCTCGCTAGCTTATTTTCGGAGCGGCTACTCTGGTTTTTAGCGCTCCAATACACTCGTTGTACTCATCATAGAACACACATACAACATTGCTTTCATTGTGAGTGTGTGTCGGTGTGGATAAGAAGGGGTTAAAGCAGGGAACGACTGGAGCCAGAAACATTGACCCAGACATGACCTGCCAATGAGAACATGCCTTCTCCCGCACACACATTGGCTAAAATAATAGCAAAAAGAGCGCTAGCATCATGACTCAAGACCGCTAATAATCATTATGTCAATTTCACTCCGCGCATTCGATTGTCGGATTTAAAAAGCAATGTTACGTACAAGATTATAACGTATAATCGAAGCTTCCCGCTAATAAACGACTACCGTATTTTCCGCACTATAAGGCGCACCGGGTTATAGGGCGCACCCCCAAAAAATAGTTTTTGGTCCTATATTTTCCATACATAAGGCGCACCGGATTATAAGGCGCTTCAATGAGAACGTGGACAAAACAGTCAGATGGTTCAGTCCAACTTATTACCCCCTTAACATTCCCAAAGCTTGCAAAGAAGCAAATGCGTGTCTCAGACATGTACGGAAACAGTGTCCGTACGATGTCACCAATCACTCAAATGCATCGTTCCAAATATCATTCGGAAGGTTAAAGTCTTGGGATTCAAGAAATGCCAACCATTCCTTAGTTTCCATTTTATTTTTTGCTGGCCACTGTGTGGACAGCAAAGTAAGAATTTTATTGTGCAGGGAAACGGGGTTCTTTACCGTGCATATGACGATAAACACTTTGAATTGAATTGAGTTTAAAAATAGACTCATCGCAGAAACATCAAGATCGTTCTAAAACAAGATACCGGGAAAATATAAAGCCGCATAGCTCACCTAAGTTCTCTTGCAGCCTTCACGTTCATTAATGATACGTAACCATGGTCTTCTTACAACCGTGAGTGTAGTAAATCCAGGAGAGTCAAATATTTACAAATACAGAATAGTAAAAAATGTTTTCTCTATGCCGTAGTGCAACCCAACGTGTGATTCGCATTCATCTTTTTCGGCCAATCGCAGGCTTTGTTTCGCCCCTTTAGCCTATGCGAGCCTGTTAATGATAAAAAGGATCCGCCCCCTTTACCTCCGAATAACTTTAGCCAATTGTGACTGATTCAAATGATGATTGACACACTGGTTAGGAACTGAACGCCGGTATATAAATCCCAGCATACACCGCGGACGACTTCGCCTTCGGGGGAAAATCGAGTCGGCGGCTGCTTGCCTTAGTTGCAAGACTTTGCGACTTAATATTGATCCATATATAAGGCGCACTGTATTATAAGGCGCATGGTCAGCTTTTGAAAAAAATAAAGGCTTTTAGGTGCGCCTTATAGTGCGGAAAATACGGTACTTCCTGGCGTTCGGCCAATCAGATATCACCGCCTCGCCGCTTTGGAAGCACATTAGCCGTGAAAAACGCTTTTTAATGGGCCGGATTCATAAGCGGCTATGTGTGTGTGTTGTGGTGTTTTTTTTCAGGATTTGGTCATGATTTGTACACGCAGAGTGCCGCACTTAAACGTCATTAAGTCCTAAACGACGTCAGTCCGGTTCCACGGCGCCAGTGTTAGTGCCTCCAGAATGATTTTGATCGTGGAAAACGACTGACGCTACTAATACGAACTTTAAAATGGAAGGGTTTGAAAATGCTGGTCTTCTAGTGATCCCAAGAGCCAAGAAGAGATCCGCAGGTTCGATAGCCTTTTCCATTTGGGCCCCGGTGCTGTGGAATGCTCTTTCCCCTGAGATTCCATCTGCAACCTCAGTGGAAATATTTAAATCTAAGCTTAAAACACACTTCTATGCAATAGCCTATGAAGGACCTATACTTCATGTTGACAATGTCTGTGTATTATTTGCCCTCATGTAGGTTTTAGATCAGGGGATGGCGTCATAATAGTCTGCTGTTTGCAATAATCTGTGGTCTGTGCAGCCCTTTGAGACTCTTTGTGATTAAGGGCCAAACAAATAAACATGACTTGACTTGACTTGAGGTTTTTGAGTATTTCCTTGCCCTCATGTAGGTTTTAGATCAGAGGATGGCGTCACAATAGTCTGTGGTTTGCAATAATCTGTGGTTTGTGCAGCCCTTTGAGACTCTTTGTGATTAAGGGCCAAACAAATAAACATGACTTGACTTGAGGTTTTTGAGTATTTCCTTGCCCTCATGTAGGTTTTAGATCAGGGCCTGGTGTCATAATAGTCTGTGGTTTGCAATAGTTTGTGGTCCTTGCAGCGCTTTGAGACTCTGTGATTAAGGGCGTTACAAATAAACAGGACTTGACTTGACTTGAGGTTTTTTAGTTTTTCCTTGCTCTCATGTAGGTTTTAGATCAGAGGATGTCGTCATAATAGTCTGTGGTTTGCAATAATCTGTGGTCTGTGCAGCCCTTTGAGACTCTTTGTGATTAAGGGCCAAACAAACAAACATGACTTGACTTGACTTGAGGTTTTTGAGTTTTTCCTTGCGCTCATTTAGGTTTTAGATCAGGGGATGCTGTCATCATAACCTTTAGTGTGTACAGCCCTTTGAGACTCCTTGTGATTAAGGGCGTCATAAATAAATTTGAATTGAATTGACTTGAATATTAAAACAAATACATAGTATATAATATCTGGAGAAACTTTGAGTCCAGGAAATACGGTAAAGTCTCTCCATAATTTTGGAATGTAAGTCGCATAAGCCAAAAAATACATAATTGAGAAGGGAAAAACTTGTATAAGTTTCTGTACTGGTCATATCCCCGCTGATTTTTTTAAATCTAAAAACGGACATGAATAAATTCATTTTTATGGCTGGCACTGTCATGATTACCGACGTGAATCACCTGTGGCTACTCATTTGGCGCCAATCGCTGCGGGCTCTGATTGGCTCCTTGTCCCTATTTAAACCCAGTCCTGTCACTCTCCTGTTGTCAGTCCGTCTATGATCCTCTATTGATACAAGGCAAGCCTTTTTTTGACCCTGACTCCCGCCTGTCCTGCTCTTGCTCCCGTTTGTCTCCGGCTACGACCCGTTTTGATCCCTACCACGTCTGCTCCCCTGTCCCGGCTTACGTTCCATCCTTGATCCCGACTATGTCTACGCTGCTGTCGTGGCTTACGACTCGTTTCCGACCACGTTTTTGCTCTCCCTGTCTCGGCTACCAACCTGTTTTACCGTCCCAGACACCGGCATCCATTTCCATATTCGGATCACAATCCGGTTCCGTTCTGGTCCTGACAGGCACAGCTTAAAATCTGGTGTGTTTCTTCCTTAAATTTGCGAATGCCGATTTTAATCAGGTGCGCTTTGTAGTCGAGAATATACGGTACATTTTCAGAATCCTAACACGTTCAATGTCGTTGAGAGCCATAGACGCCAATCCTTCATTTTCCATTTGATGAAATTCACGACCAAAAGATGAGCCAAACGCAGTCCTAGCTGGAACTGACTTCCTGAAAGGTTTCCATTACCTTTTACGCTACAATCGGGTAGTCTCTCTCGGCCCGACTAAGTGCTGACCACAAACTTTATGGTCCGCCATCAAAAATATTAAAACGGTTTAACATTTACTGTTTCAAAGACGGTTGAGGAAAAAAAATGGTGTATAATAGCCCCACACCTGGGCCGCGGCCAATAGAATTTCGTACCCCCAAAGAGGCAGTTTGAGACGGGGAAGTGCGTCACATGCCCATTGGGAATGGTATGCTCCTTTGGGTCATCCAATTGGGCAATTTTGGATTCAGTTGGCCAACGGGAGACTACACGTCCGCAATCTAAAACAATTTGGGTCATGATTACCGATATGATGCACCGGTGCCCGCTCCTTTGGCGCCAACTGCCCCGGACTTTAGCTCCCTGTCCCTATTTAAACCCACTCCTATCTGTCCCCTGTTGTCAGTCCGTCTGCGAACCTCAGATAACTGAGAAGAAGGCCGATAAGCGGCAGTGGCTCAGGAGGTAGAGCGCTCGTCTTGGGATCAAGAGATCGCAGTTCGAATCCCGGCTCCTCCGTGTTACATGTCCAAGTGTCCTTGGGTAAGACACTGAACCCCTAATGCCCCCAATAAGCAGGTTAGCACCTTACATGGCTGCACGGCCGCTATTGGGAAATGTGAAGCACACTGTAAAGCGCTTTGGGAAGTCTTGACTTGAAAAGCGCTATATAAATGCAGATCATTTCATTTCAACACTAGGCAAGCCTTTTTTGACCCTGACTCCCACCTTTCCCATTTTTTGCTCCCGTCTGTCCCCGGCTTCAACCCGTTTTAATCCTGACCACGTCTACTCTCCCATCCAAGCTTTCGACCTCTAATTGTCCCCGACCACGTCTACTCTCCTTTCCTGGCTTACGACTTCCTTCCGAGCCCGACCACGTTTTTGCTCTCCTGTCCCGGCTACTGACCCGTTTTTCCGTTCCCAACACTGCCATCGCTCGCCACGGAAGACGCACCCCTTGGTTTACTGATCAAACTACATCGCTTCAACAAGACTGCAGGAAATCTGAAAGAAAATGCTGCGCTACCAAGCTTGAAGTTTATTGGACCATCTCTACTTCATTCCAGTCCACCATCTCCACGACAACCAATAACGGCTAACCTTTACGGTTCACCACATAAAGCTGTCATCGGGAGACCTCATTAGTTGTTGTTTTTTTATATCCACCTGTACGCCACGCCGCCGTCCTCTGCTTAAACTCTCGGGCTTCGTGCAGCTGCCGAGCGTTCACACACACATCTCCGAGATCTTGGCCTTCAAGTAGATGTCAAACCAGGTGGGGACGAGCTACTACGAGCCAAAGCACGATACAAAGCAGACTCTCGTTGAAGTGCAGTAAAAACACAATGTACACACATTCACACACTTCCTTCTACTAGGTGAAGGAGCGTCCGCCGAGGGCCGTAAAAGTGAGAGATTAATGTGGCAGGGCGGTGAGAAGAAAGCCGATAAGCGAGCTTGAGGTGATGATATCATCGCCTCTGAGATCATTTAGGCAGTTTGCGCGGGAAGCGCCTTTCCCTGCAGCTGTGTGTGCTTGGATTACAGAATGTGAGAGAGAGATATCAGGGACTACTTTCATCAAGTTTGTCCTGAATCGGTACCCGATTCTGTTCATACCTTTAATACAGCCTTGGCGTTGAAGTGGTACGGGTTGGGAGTGTGAAGCGGCCGGGATGTTAATCAGCACCTCCAAGTCTGAGACCATGGTTCTCAACCGGAAAAGGGTGGCATTGTCAAGGTTGCCAGGTGTCCAATTGGCCCCCGCCATGTGGCGCCAGCTTCTGTCACGGTTGCCAGGGCGCCCTATTGGCCCCACCCATGGACACCAGCTGAAACTCCATGACAGATTGTGATCCAACTTAGTAAAGAGACTATCTCCAGCACAGTATTGTAAACGTTTTTCAACTAATCTGTAATTGGAAGACCTTGACATCAAAAGTGTCATGCTCTACCAGAAAAGCTAGCTTCTGAGGATGCATATAACATGGAGTTAAAAATATCCTGGTCCGCAATCTGACCCAGTATGTTTCAAACACAGGATTGTATTTTAACACCCAAAATGAGACTCACAGCCAGAGTTATGAGTTTAAATGTCTCATGCTCTACCTACTGATCAGGTAAAGCATCTGACGAGGCTTTTTGGATGAAGAGTTTCCTGGTCTGTTGATGTTAAGTTGATACTTTTCAAGCACAGGATTGTAAAAGTAATGCGCCCAACGTGGGGCTCGAACCCACGACCCTGAGATTAAGAGTCTCATGCTCTACCGACTGAGCTAGCCGGGCACAGATAACAGTGTCATCACACCTGATAACATGGACAGTGCCCGGCACAGGATCGTGTCAAAAGTGGTATGCTCCAACAACAAGCTAGCAAGGCTTCTGAGGATGCATATCACATGGTGTTAAAAATATCCTGGTCCGCAATCTGACCCAGTATGTGTCAAGCACAGGATTGTATTTTAACACCCAAAATGAGACTCACAGCCACAACTATGAGTTTAAATGTCTCATGCTCCACCAACTGATCAAGTGAGGTATCTGACTAGGCTTTTTGGATGAAGAGTTTCCTGGTCTATTGATGTGAAGTTGATACTTTTCAAGCACAGGATTGTAAAACTAACACGCCCAACGTGGGGCCTGAACCACCGATCCTGAGATTAAGAGTCTCATGCTCTACCGACTGAGCTAGCCGGGCACAATTAACCAGTCATCACACCTGATAATGTGGACAGTGTCCGGCACAGGATCCTGTCAAAAGTGATATGCTCTACCAACAAGCTAGCAAGGCTTCTGAGGATGCATAGCACATGGTGTTAAAAATATCCTGGTCCGAAATCTGACCCAGTATGTGTCAAGCACAGGATTGTATTTAACACCCAAAATGAGATTCACAGCCAGAATTATGAGTTCAAATGTCTCATGCTCCACCTACTGATCAAGTGAGGTATCTTACTCGGCTTTTTGGATGAAGAGTTTCCTGGTTTGTTGATGTTAAGTTGATACTTTTCAAGCACAAGATTGTAAAACTAACACGCCCAACGTGGGGCTCGAACCCACGACCCTGAGATTAAGAGTCTCATGCTCTACCGACTGAGCTAGCCGGGCACAAATGGCAGTGTCATCACACCTGATAACATGGACAGTGCCCGGCACAGGATCGTGTCAAAAGTGGTATGCTCTACCAACAAGCTAGCAAGGCTTCTGAGGATGCATATCATATGGTGTTAAAAATATCCTGGTCCGCAATCTGACCCAGTATGTGTCAAGCACAGGATTGTATTTTAACACCCAAAATGAGACTCACAGCCACAACTATGAGTTTAAATGTCTCATGCTCTACCTACTGATCAGGTAAAGCATCTGACTAGGCTTTTTGGATGAAGAGTTTCCTGGTCTGTTGATGTGAAGTTGATACTTTTCAAGCACAGGATTGTAAAACTGACACGCCCAACATGGGGCTCGAACCCACGACCCTGAGATAAGGAGTCTCATACTCTACCGACTAAGCTAGCCGGGAACAAATAATTGTGTCATCACACCTGATAACATGGACAGTGCCCGGCACAGGATGGTGTCAAAAGTAATATGCTCTACCAACAAGCTAGCAAGGCTTCTGAGGATGCATATCACATGGTGTTAAAAATATCCTGGTCCGCAATCTGATCCAGTATGTGTCAAGCACAGGATTGTATTTTAACACCCAAAATGAGATTCACAGCCAGAATTATTCAAATGTCTCATGCTCTACCTACTGATCAAGTGAGGTATCTGACTAGGCTTTTTGGATGAAGAGTTTCCTGGTCTGTTGATGTGAAGTTGATACTTTTCAAGCACAGGATTGTAAAACTAACACGCCCAACGTGGGGCTCGAACCCATGACCCTGAAATTAAGAGTCTCATGCTCTACCGACTGAGCTAGCCAGGCACAGATAACTATGTCATCACACCTGATAAGGTGGACAGTGCCCGGTACAGGATCGTGTCAAAAGTGGTATGCTCTACCAACAAGCTAGCAAGGCTTCTGAGGATGCATATCACATGGTGTTGAAGATATCCTAGTCCGCAATCTGACCCAGTATGTTTCAAGCACAGGATTGTATTTTAACACCCAAAATGCGACACTCAGCCACAAATATGAGTTTAAATGTCTCATGATCTACTTACTGATCAAGTGAGGTATCTGACCAGGCTTTTTGGATGAGGAGTTTCCTGGCCTGTTGATGTAAAGTTGATACTTTTCAAGCACAGGATTGTAAAACTAACACGCCCAACGTGGGGCTCGAACCCACAACCCTGAGATTAAGATTCTACTGCTCTACCGACTGAGTTAGCCAGGCACAGATAATATTGTCATAGCTCCTGACAAGCTGGACAGTGTCCGGCACAGGATCGTGTCAAGACACCCTCTCACCCTCTTGTGACTGTAATCTTTATATGAATTCTTCCAGTTTATCTCAGTGCTGCCTGGCATATTGTGGCTCTACGTGGTACTACACTGAACATGCATACTGTACAACTCCAAATTCAGACTCACATAGTGCTGTAAACTATAAATTGTGTTCCTGTACTCTGTAATCTATGACATTGTTGCAGGAAACTGGTGACAGCAGCGCCTGAAAAAAGAAATTGAGTTTTTCTTGCCCTCATGTTGGTTCCAGATCAGGGGATGGTGTAATAATGGTCTGAAAAATAGTATGTGTAATAACCATTGAAGCCCTTTAAGACTCTTTGTGATTAGGGGTTTACAAATAAAAATGACTTGACCTGACTTGACTTGACTTCTGTAAATTGCACCTGATTATAAGCCGCACCCACCACATTTTAAGAGGAAAACCAATTTCGTACTTACACAAGCCGCACCTGTATATAAGCCGCATGCGTCCACATTAAAAAAATATAACACAAACACAAAATTAACCCAAACCCGACTTAAATTCCCGCGATTGAAACTGAATGTCCTTCATTAAAGTACAGAGTCCAAAAATCACAGCCGGCAAAATGAACGGAAAATGATACCGGTACTTAAGGTTTGATGCAGACCTGCAGAGTCCGGGTCCCGTTGAAAGTAATCCAAGGAAAAAAGTGTATATTTCCAAAGGTAAGGGTGGGAAAAATATATATCCACTATTGTCCGCCGCGTCCACAAACAGGTCTCACCTTTACCCCGCTTCCCGTCACCCCGCGTTTGTACCGCCCCTTCTTTTTTATTCGCCCGTGCATATCAAATCAGTGTCTGAAATAAATACATTACAAAAATAATATATATATATATATATATATATATATATACATATATATATATATATATATATATATATATATATATATATATATATATATATATATATATATATATATATATATATATATATATATATATATATATATATATATATATACATATATATATATATATATATATATATATATATATATATATATATCACAGCCATATCCCCCTAGTAGGAGGTGGCTAGAGTCATTTCTGACTCTTTTTGTGAGATTGATTCAGAGGAGGGGATTCCCAGCCCCCTCGCTCAACCCAACTGAGGTGTTGGGAGTCATTAGGTGACCAAACCCCCCAATTCCAACCCCTCATGCTGAACGCCAAGCAGGGAGGCAACGGGTACCAATGTTTAAGTCCTCAGTATGACTCAGCTGAGGCTTGAACCACAACCTCCCAGTCTCGGGGCGGGTGCCATACCCCCAAGGCCACCGAGCTTGTTATATACAGTTGCAAATACATATTATACATGGTTACACATATTTACGAAGAAAGACGGTACATCGAGAGAGTTTTCAAAGCTTTAATAATAATATAACTTTCATCCCAAACAGTGCCTGTGACAGGTAGCAACACGCTAGCAACACGCTCGCAACACAGTAATCGGGTCTGTTAAAAAAACATACCGTACTTGTAAAAATCACGGTAAACCGTCCTCATCTTCCTCCTAAGAACTGAAGCCATCAAAGTCGTCTTCCTCAGTGTCGGAAAGAAACTTTGTCGTATAGACGTCGTCCCACGCTCCCGTAGCCTCCCTCGCGCTGTCACTGTCGCTGGAAGTATCATGTACTCCTGATTCTGTGCCCGCCTCTCCGTCACTCAGCAGACCGGCTTTTCGGAACCTGTTTGTGATGGTGGATTTTTTATGTGCCTTTCTTTTAGCATTTTGCATGAGGGTATGTTTACGCTAATTTAATTTAGGCACAAGCCAAAAAGTTGCAGTCTTCCTCTGTGCATATATTCCACCGGTCTAAATCTTACCTTTTGTACTCGAGCTTTAGAAAAATGACATAAATTGGCCGCATCACTGAATAAGCCGCAAGGTTGAACGTTTGGGGAAAAAGTAGCGGCTTATAGTCCGGAATTTACGGTATATAGTTTTTACGAAACACAATGTAACCTAATATACCCACCGTGTGACATTTTAACGATTTATTGTCAGTTGTTGGAAAAACTCTCACCGTGTTGAACACAATGGCTAACATGTTACAGATGTGAGGGCGGAGAGTCTGTTAGATTGATGGCACGTGGGATAAAACAGTTCTCAGTTAGATAAATAAGTCCTGTACTCTGGATGTGTCTCGCCCACTCTCGCTCTCTGCGGGACACACTGCTGTCTTTGTTCCCTTTGAACACGCGTGTTGCAATGGTATACGCACGTACCGGATCGGACCCGTCTTTGAAACGGTACGCCTCGTATTCTTCGCGAGCGCTACGCAAACAAGCTTTAAAAGCAAAGCCTTCGTAAATAAGAAGCGCTGCCAAAGTGTCGACGCCCGGCAAGCCCGGTGCCTTCTCGCATCCCCGCCCGTTACGTCCTATCAGGATTAGTGTGGAATGTGGGCGCTTCCTCCTACCGTCCGACCGTCCTCCGTTGTATTTTGTGTATGGGTACAGCATGGCCGTGACCACGGGCGTCATTTTTATGCACCATTACTACGCGCAAGTGTGCACAATCATTGATTTACTTTTAGAAAGAGAAGTCAAACATTTACCTTTCTTTCACAACATCTAAAAAAATGGTTAAAGTGAAAAAATACTATATTTATTTGTTCATCATGCACATTTCATCTCATCTCATTATCTGCACTGCTTATCCTCAGTAGGGTTGCGGGGGTGCTGGACCCCATCCAAGCAATCATCTGGCAGTGGGCAGGGGACACCCTGAACTGGTTGCCAGCCAATCGCAGGGCACACGGGGACAGACAACTCACTCGTCCATGCACACCTAGGGGCAATTTGGACCGGCCAATCAACTTGAAATGCATGTCTTTAGAATGTGGGAGGAAACCGGAGTGCCCGGAGAAAACCCACGCAAGCACGGGGAGAACATACAAACTCCGCACAGGAAGTCCGGTAGCTGGATTTGAACCCACGCAGGAGGTTCCCAAGATTTTAGAGCTGTGCCGCACACGCGCTAACCACTGCGCCGCCGTGCTGCCCATGATGCAAATTTTCTTCCCCTAAAATAAACCTCAAATTTTGGGTGAGTGTTATTCATGGGGTTTTACGGTATTTGTGAATGGATTCATTCATCAGTCGAAAAATCTTCTCATCAGCTGCACCGCTTAACCTCAGTAGGGTCGCGGGGATGCTGGAGCCCATCCCAGCAATCATTGGGCAGTGGGCAGGGGACGCTATATCTTTAAATCTATGTTATAGATGACATATGATAAGGCATTAGAATTGATCTCATTATCACGTTTTTTATACATGGTACCAGAGACGAACGTGAGAGAATGGAGGACACAGAAATTCGTCCTGAAAAATTATAAATAAACAGAAAAAAGCACGGCAAAGGAAACAACTATTCCTCCCACCGTCCGTGACCATGGGCGTCATTTTTATGCACCATTACTACGCGCAAGTGTGCACAATCATTGATTTACTTTTAGAAAGAGAAGTCAAACATTTACCTTTCTTTCACAACCTCTAAAAAAATTCAAATACTGACGCTGCCCTACTTCTGATCGATTGTTAGTAAGTTGAATTTTTTCGTAAGTTGCTTCAGCGCTATATTTTGTATGTTTAGGGTTTATTTAAGTATGTTTAAGGCTTGTATGAGTAACCGGTATTGTTTTGTACTAAAAAATAAACTTCGTAAAATAATATGCGCTATAAAGATAAAGTTTAGTTACTCTTACTTTTAAGAAATGGGCTTCAAGAGGTCTTCTTTCGTGGTTCACATAATAATATGCTCTATAAAGATAAATAAAGTTGAGTTTAATTAACTTTTGGAAGATGGGCTTCAAGAGGTCCTCCTCCGAGGTAGAAAGTGGCAAAGAAAATGCGATTCCAACCATTTTCTCAACCGCATTAAGCTTTCTTTTTCCACTTTCATTTTAAAAGAAACAGCTCGCCTTTTCTTCACACTTTACACCAACCATATTGAATAGATGCATGAGATATTAAACAATAAAAACATCCAAGTTCTTAGTGCGCTGGAGATACAGTATAGAATGTTTACACACAAACTAGGAAAAGGAAGCGGATTTCTTCTTCGCGGTGGATTCTGGGTGTGCTCTCACAGTGCCACACGCCGGTAGTGGCGGAAAGAAGTACTACAGTAATGTCCTGTTCTCAGAAAAAGGTGCACAATACAAAATCTAACTTACAGCAATGTCCGGATATTTTTCAACATCCCGAAAAAAATGTTCGTATCTACCATTTTACGTAAGTCGAATGGTCGTAAGTAGGGGAGCGTCTCTACACTTTTCCAAAGGTTTTAGTGTTGTAAACTGGTCATCTCCAAAATTTTGTAACTACACCTTCTGCTCTATATTAGGTTTTTAAAGTATTTTTAGGAATTCAAACTACTTCAATACTAAAGTCTTGGCTATTTTTACTTGTATTGGTAATTTTTTTGTATTATTCATCTAGAAAGACAAGGTACAAATATAGGAAAACATTGGATATGAGGGTTAAAAAAATCTATAATTACAGGAAGACTAATGATAGAAGTAAATAACCTGTCCTGAGCCACAAATAGTACGTACAACTTTATATTGTGGATGTAGGCAACAAGATCATTTAGGATTCTAAACAAGAATAAGAAACTGTCATGATTACTGATGTGCCCGTTCGTTTGGTGCCAACTGCCTCGGACTCTGATTGGCTACCTGTCCCTATTTAAACCCACTCTGTCCCCTTTTGTCGGTCCATCTGCAAACCTCAGTGTATAGTAGGCAAGCCTTTTTCGACCCTGACTCCCACCTGTCCGGGTACGACCCGTTTTTGATCCTGACCACGACCACTCCCCTCTCCTGGTTTTCGACTCGTTGCTGATCTCGACCATGTTTTTTGCTCTCCTTTCCCGGCTACTGACCTGTTTTTTTCCGTTCCCGACACTGCCATCGCTCGCCACAGAAGTGCCAGTGTGTGCAATCCTTTCCCTTCTTCCCAATAAAACTAAGAGAAACATAACGCAAGTGGGTCTTGTCTCCGTTCTGGTCTTTTGGCAGTGCCTCGATATTTTTCACTAAAAAGGAGCTTTGGCTTATTTTCAGTTTGAGAATCACTGCTCTAATCACGATGGCCATTAGCTGCATCCCGTCTTAATTTTTCATCTTGCACATCAGCAAAACGCCGCTGTTTGTATTTCCGCGGTCCGAAGGAGAGTTTTGCGCGTGCACACACAACTCAAAAAAAAGAAATGGATTGTGCATCTGAGTTCCTCCTTAAGTACAGTTGCTCTCCCATGACCGCGTCCAGTACCTGGGGACCCCTTGGTCTCGGGGCCCCCTCTGCGTTTCCGTGTTTGTGTCTCCGCCTCGCCGCCTCGGCCCCATCGGACCGTGTCAGTGAAGAACCCGTCAGTCAAAACATGTCTCAGAGAATAATTTAGGGGTTACAACAGGGGTGGGCAAACTGTGGCACTTGGGCCACATGGGCCACGGTTGGCTCATCAATCCGGCCTGACAAACGAAAAAAGGTACAAATATGACAACCTATAAAATTGTCAGGGTTGGGTTGGGTTACTTTAACTGGATTACTTTCTATTACTTTTGGATTACTCCAATATCAAATATGCTAATAAAAGACAAAAGAAACGAAATATGAATAAAATTACAAAATTTTGTGCAGGCTTGGGGAGTAACGGAATACATGGAACGGCAAAAATGATGTTGGCAAGCTGTTTGGATTGATTTTCATTTTGTTTCTGTCGCATTTGATGTTCGTTTTGCCGGAGATCAAAGAGATCAAAGCCAGGAGAGAAAGCTTACCACGTGTTGTGAGTCATCATTTTATTCATATTTAGTTTCTTTTGTCCCCGCGACCCTAATGAGGATAAGCGGTACGGCTGATGAGATGAGATGAGTTTCTTTTGTCTTTTAGTAGCATATTTGGTGATGGAGTAATCCAAAAGTAATTGAAAGTAATCCAGTTAAAGTAACCCTACACAACCCTGCATTTGATGTTAGTTTTGCCGGGTATCAAAGAGATCAAAGCCAGGAGAGAAAGCTTACCACGTGTTGTGTGTCATCATTTGATTCATATTCAGTTTCTTTTGTCTTTTATTAGCATATTTGGTATCGGAGTAATCCAAAAGTCATTGAAAGTAATCCAGTTAAAGTAACCCTACCCAACCCTGCATTTCATGTTAGTTTTGCCTGAGATCAAAGAGATCAAAGCCAGGAGAGAAAGCTTACCACGTGTCATCATTTGATTCATATTTAGTTTCTTTTGTCTTTTATTAGCATATTTGGTATTGGAGTAATCCAAAAGTCCGGACAGGACGGGACAGACAGGATCGATTTTGAAACAGGAAGTCAAAATTGAACAGGACAAACCAGACGGGAACGAAAACTGGAGAGACAATTTCTTTATCGTATTTCTTTAATTTTATCAAGGCAATGAATCATAATTCAATCCATCCAATTCAGTCATTTTGATTGTAGGCTTATATAGCTAATATACATACAAAGCATGTTTTGCATTCATTATAAGGCTTATACAAGACATTTAATTTTGGCAGCTTCAGACTAATTCCGTTTTTTTTTTTTTATTATTTATTTATTTTTCAAATATGGCTCTTTCAGCATTTTGGGTTGCCGACCCCTGATCCGCAGCCAGTGAAGGGATCCATGAACCGAGGTTAAATTTTGGTAAATTACAATGTGTAAATTTGATGACCTGGGGGAAGATGGGAGCCACCGGGCTGTACTTACCCAAGACGCACCACGGGAAATGGTGCCCCTACGAGGGATAGCCTAAACCAGTGTTTTTCAACCAGTGTGCCGCTGGAATTTGCCCAATTTTCTCTTTCAACAAAATCAGGCCATCATTCAGTATTTTTGTTATCTTCAGACGAGTAACTGTAATAGTCATCCATATCAGTAGGTGGCAGTAGATTTGTATACACTTTTTATACACAGTGGGACCTCACTACCTCGCGCTTTGACGTTCACGGGTTCAGAACTTCGCGGGCCTAAAAAAAAATTATATATATATATATATATATATATATATATATATATATATATATATATATATATATATATATTTATTTATTTATTTATTCATTTTTTTAAGCATTTTTGAAGGGGCTTCGCTACTTCGTGGTTCCACGTTTGCGAATTTAGAGCTTCGCAGGTCTAAAAAATAATAATAATAATAGAATAAAATAGATTAAAAAAATATATACATATATTTTTTATTTATTTTTTTAAACCATTTTTGAAGGGGCGTCACTACTTCGTGGTTCCATGTTTGCGGGTTCAGAGCGTTGCAGATCTAAAAAAAAACAATAATAGAATAAAAAAAAATTTTTTAATGTTTTTTTTTTTTTTTTAAACATTTTTGAAGGGGCGTCGCTACTTCACAGATTTTCTCTTTTCGCGAGTGGTTTTGGTCCCCATTAACCGGGTCGAATTTTTTTTTTTTTTTTTTTTTTTTTAAGGTGCGCCGCTACTTCGCGGATTTTCGCCTATCGCGGGTGGTTTTAGTCCCCATTAACCGCGATAACCGAGGTCCCACTGTACTAATTATCTGCGCATGAGACAACACTGGGCCTGGTCCTGAATGTTGACAAGACTAAAGAGATCATTGTCGACTTTAGGAAAAACCAGCCCAACCATGCCCCACTTTGCATCAACAACAAGGCTGTGGAGGTTGTCAGCAGTATCAAGTTCCTAGGGGTGCACATCACAAACAAACTCACCTGGTCCGTGAACACTGCATCTCTGGTTAAGAGGGCACAGCAGCGCCTGTACTTCCTGCGGAGGATGAGGAGAGCCCACCTGCCCCCACCATCCCTCATCACATTCTACAGGGGCACCATAGAGAGTATCCTGACCAGCTGTATCTCTGTGTGGTGTGGAGGCTGCAGCGCTACCGACTGGGGTAGTGTGAGGAGGGTAACGAGGACAGCGGAGAAAATAATCGGGACTACACTTCCCTCCATTCAGGACATTGGCCAGAAGCGCTGCTTATCCCATGCTAAGAACGTTACCGGGGACCCCTCTCACCCCCATCATGGACTATTCACTCTGCTAGCCTCTGGGAAGAGGTACTGCAGTGTGCGGTGCAGGACCACCAGGCTCCGCAATAGTCTAGTCCCCCTGGCCATTAGACTGTTAAATGGTCAATCTAACATATAGTTAACTTAAATCTAAACGGCTGCTAATTTGACTTTTGCACTAGTGGCAGTTTTTTTTTATAGCTTGCCACTCCTTGCACATTTGATCTCTGCACTATTGTTACTTACAGTGTTATTACTTACAGTGTTATTGTTTACAATATAATGGTACTGTGTACCTGACTTGTTAACCTGACTGCCCATCTTGCACATCTGGTTAGCGTCTCTTCTTGCACTATCGGCACTATGGTAAATAACACAATACAGCTTTATTTATATCTGTACACTGAAGGACACTGAGGGAAACTGTGGGAGTCAGATCCATCGACATTTCGTTCTGTATACACGTGTACTAGAATGACAATAAAGTAGATCTGAATCTGAATCTGAATCTGAACACAGTACATTTAATAACTTAACTTGTCTAACAATGCGGTTTAAGATTGCAATAAAAAAAATAAAATCAAAATAAAGCACATCATTATTTTTTATTTCAAGTATTATTTTCTTCTTTTTATAAACTAATTACCTACTTATGAGGTAGTACAGTAAAATATTTGACATAACTTCATTTTCAAACATTTTCGACAGACGGTGTGCCTCGGAACTTTTTCATAAATAAAAGTGTACTTTGGTTCAAAAGGGGTTGAAAAACGTGGCTTAAACAAACTAAAGGGAAAGGTTAAAAAGAGTGGAAAAAAAAATTTCAAAAGCAGTCGCCCAACGTGGGGCTCGAACCCACGACCCTGAGATTAAGAGTCTCATGCTCTACCGACTGAGCTAGCCGGGCACATGCGACTTTGTAAGAAAACGCGGTTTATAACATTAATACGATCCTCTACAGGGTAACGTACTCTACATATTCTACATTAAAGCACACACTGAGTCGTAAAGATCATATAAAAACTCCTTTTGGATAGTTAATTCTACTTTTGCGTTGCCTCGTTTTGCAGGTGAATGCACGCTTATTTGTGCGTTTACGTTTGGAATGCAGCATGCCAACGTGTCTTTGATTTATGGCGTAAATCTTGCCAGCTTTGGGGAGTGCTGAGATAAATTGGATAACAGCGACTCACTAATTACGGGCCACATCCGGCCCTTTGTACGTCCCTGTCCGGCCCGCGTAGGACCAATTATACACCATAAAAAAAAAAATAAACTTTTATTTTGAAATTTTATTTTGACTACATATACACGTCATAGACGTAGCGCCTTCACGCGCGTATACACTTGAGTGAGTGAAGGTGATACTGTTCGCCAGGGTACCCTTCAAGATGTCGGCACACCCCAAGAAAAGAAAAGTTGATAACGAATGCCGTGTTTTCAACAAGACATGGACTGCCAAATATTTCTTTACAGAAATTAAAGGTAAAGCAGTGTGCTTAGTCTGTGGTACACAGGTTGCTGTGTTTAAAGAATATAATTTGAGTCGCCACTACACGACCAAGCATGAAGATGAATACAGAAACCTGTCTGGTGAAGAGCGTGCAAGAAAGTCTGATGCATTGCTAGCAAAACTACAAACCCAACAAGGTTTTTTCACTAAACTTCACACTTCCAGAGATGCAGCCGTCAGGACAAGTTATGTAATTTCTCATAAAATCGCCAGAAAAAGTAAGGCATTTTCCGACGGAGAGTTCATTAAGGAGTGTTTATTGGACTCTGCTGAGCTGATATGCCCAGAAAAAAAGGGCGCGTTTGAGAACGTTTCACTCTCCCGACGCACTGTAACGAGGCGGATTGAGGACATCGCGGGAAATTTAGAGCTTCAGTTGAAGAAAAGAGCGGCCGACTTTGACTTTTTTTCTCTGGCTTTGGATGACAGCTGCGATATACGTGACACCGCCCAGCTGCTCATCTTCTTACGTGGGATAACCGCAGACTTTCAAATCACGGAGGAGTTGGCAGCCATGCAGTCAATAAAAGGGACAACCACAGGTAATGACTTGTTCAGAGAGGTAAATGCATGTATGGACATGTTAGGACTGAAATGGGACAAGCTTGCAGGTGTGACAACAGATGGTTGTCCAAATCTTGTCGGGAAAAATATTGGACTTTTAAAGAGAATGCAGGATAAAGTGACAGAAATGAACCCTGATCAGAAATTGACATTTTTGCATTGTATCATACATCAGGAAGTGTTGTGTAAGACAGTGTTAAAAATGAAACATGTTGTTGATTCTGTCACTAAAATAGTTAACTTCATCAGAGCGAGAGCTTTAAATCACAGACAGTTTGTTGCTTTGTTGGAGGAAAATGAGGCTGAACATGGTGACATAAGCTATTACTGCACTGTTAGGTGGCTCAGCCTTGGCAAAATTCTGAAAAGTGTCTGGGACCTGAGAGACCAGATTCAGGAGTTCTGTGTTCAGAAAGGTCATGACGTCTCAGAACTTTCAGATGAAGACTGGTTGGCAGACCTCGGATTCACTGTGGATGTGACTGCACTAATGAACGAACTTAATGTCAAACTGCAGAGCAAGGGCCTTTTTGTGCATGAGATGTACAGTGCAGTGAAGGCTTTTATGAGAAAACTGCAGCTTCTCTCAAGCCAAGTGAAGGACAACATTCTGACCTTCTTGCCAACACTTAAGGAAGCCAAAAGATCAGGCGATCACCTCCAAAAGTACTCAACCATGTTAGAAACATTGCATGCAGAGTTTTCAAGGCGATTTCAAGATTTCAAAACTCTTGAGAGTGAAATGCACATGGTCTCTTCTCCCTTCAAATGCAGTGTGGATGATGCGCCAAGTGAAGTTCAGATGGAACTCATAGATCTGCAGTCTGACACACTTCTGGCAGATCACTTCAAGTCAGTCTCACTGCTGGATTTTTACTCCTCCCTCAAAGAGGAGAACTTTCCACACCTGAGGAAGCATGCTCAGAGAATCCTAGTCCTCTTTGGATCTACCTATCGTTGTGAACAGACATTCTCAGTTATGAAGTTTAATAAATCCACACATAGATCCTCCATGACTGATGACCACCTCTCAGCTGTCCTTCGCATAGCCACTTCAGACATTCCGCCGGATTTCAATGCTCTTGTTCAAGCCCAGAACAGACTGGATTATTCTCACTGAAGAGGTGACATGAGGTGAAGAACATTAAAAGTTATTGTTTGTGGAAATTAACAAGTTAAAAATAAATTGCACTGGTTCAATGATTGTTTTTCTTATTTAACCAATACACGACAATTTCACATAGCCTAATATAAATATTTACAGAGTGCTATATTCTTCTGATTATCAGCATCAGCTATTCAAAATATTTAATTTGAGCATTTTACAATGAAAGAAAGTGTGTGGCCCTCTGACACAATTCAGGTTTCTCATGCGGCCCCTGATAAAAATTAATTGCCCACCCCTGCACTAAACCAACAAAAGCTTCGTTCTGGAATGATTTGCACGAGCTAAATCTAAACATGAGCAAAAAAAATCCCAACGCATAGGAACGAACGCTCTTAAAGTGGCAGTGACGTTTTTCGAGAAGGAGTTGCTTTTTAACGACTAGTTTATTGCTATCCAGCGTTGGGTAGGGTTACTTTAACTTGATTACTTTCAATGACTTTTGAATTACTCCATTACCAAATATGCTAATAAAACACAAAAGAAACTAAATAGGAATAAAATGACTCCATTTTGTGCAGGCTTGGGGAGTAACGGAATACATGGAACGGCAAAAATGATGTTGGCAAGCTGTTTGGATTGATTTTCATTTTGTTTCTGTCGCATTTGATGTTCGTTTTTACCGGAGATCAAAGAGATTAAAGCCAGGAGGGAAAGCTTACCACGTGTTGTGAGTCATCATTGTATTCATATTTAGTTTCTTTTGTCTTTTATTAGCATATTTGGTATCGGAGTAATCCAAAAGTCATTGAAAGTAATCCAGTTAAAGTAACCCTACCCAACCCTGCATTTTATGTTCGTTTTGCCGGAGATCAAAGGGATCAAAGCCAGGAGAGAAAGCTTACCACGTGTTGTGAGTCATCATTGTATTCATATTTAGTTTCTTTTGTCTTTTATTAGCATATTTGGTATCGGAGTAATCCAAAAGTCATTGAAAGTAATCCAGTTAAAGTAACCCTACCCAACCCTGCATTTTATGTTCGTTTTGCCGGAGATCAAAGGGATCAAAGCCAGGAGAGAAAGCTTACCACGTGTTGTGAGTCATCATTGTATTCATATTTAGTTTCTTTTGTCTTTTATTAGCATATTTGGTATTGGAGTCATCCAAAAGTCATTGAAAGTAATCCAGTTAAAGTAACCCTACACAACCCTGCATTTTATGTTCGTTTTGCCGGAGATCAAAGAGATCAAAGCCAGGAGAGAAAGCTTACCACGTGTTGTGAGTCATCATTGTATTCATATTTAGTTTCTTTTGTCTTTTATTAGCATATTTGGTATTGGAGTCATCCAAAAGTCATTGAAAGTAATCCAGTTAAAGTAACCCTACACAACCCTGCATTTTATGTTCGTTTTGCCGGAGATCAAAGAGATCAAAGCCAGGAGAGAAAGCTTACCACGTGTTGTGAGTCATCATTTTATTCATATTTATTTCTTTTGTCTTTTGTTAGCATATTTGGTATTGGAGTAATCCAAAAGTCATTGAAAGTAATCCAGTTAAAGTAACCCTACCCAACCCTGCATTTTATGTTCGTTTTGCCGGAGATCAAAGAGATCAAAGCCAGGAGAGGAAGCTTACCACGTGTTGTGAGTCATCATTTTATTCATATTTATTTCTTTTGTCTTTTGTTAGCATATTTGGTATTGGAGTAATCCAAAAGTCATTGAATGTAATCCAGTTAAAGTAACCCTACACAACCCTGCATTTTATGTTCGTTTTGCCGGAGATCAAAGAGATCAAAGCCAGGAGAGAAAGCTTACCACGTGTTGTGAGTCATCATTTGATTCCTATTTAGTTTCTTTTGTCTTTTATTAGCATATTTGGTATTGGAGTCATCCAAAAGTCATTGAAAGTAATCCAGTTAAAGTAACCCTACACAACCCTGCATTTTATGTTCGTTTTGCCGGAGATCAAAGAGATCAAAGCCAGGAGAGAAAGCTTACCACGTGTTGTGAGTCATCATTTTATTCATATTTATTTCTTTTGTCTTTTGTTAGCATATTTGGTATTGGAGTAATCCAAAAGTCATTGAAAGTAATCCAGTTAAAGTAACCCTACCCAACCCTGCATTTTATGTTCGTTTTGCCGGAGATCAAAGAGATCAAAGCCAGGAGAGAAAGCTTACCACGTGTTGTGAGTCATCATTTTATTCATATTTATTTCTTTTGTCTTTTGTTAGCATATTTGATATTGGAGTAATCCAAAAGTCATTGAATGTAATCCAGTTAAAGTAACCCTACACAACCCTGCATTTTATGTTCGTTTTGCCGGAGATCAAAGAGATCAAAGCCAGGAGAGAAAGCTTACCACGTGTTGTGAGTCATCATTTGATTCCTATTTAGTTTCTTTTGTCTTTTATTAGCATATTTGGTATTGGAGTCATCCAAAAGTCATTGAAAGTAATCCAGTTAAAGTAACCCTACCCAACCCTGTTGCTATCAGAGTGAACTTGTTGAAAATAGAATATAATAGATTTGTCATGATATCACCCGTGTCTGAAATAACGTCTGCCCGGGTGGCCGACAACTTTTTACAAGAAAAAAAAACAGAAAATTTTATTTTTCAAATCAAACGTTTGCCTAATTCCGATTTCGAAATCTTCGTTCAGTTTGGAAATTCCGGAATTTAGGTTCATTTTGCAATTTGCATACTCGGCAGCCAATCAGAAGCCTGCATCGAATAACTTGCCTCCGGACTTTCCCGAGTGCTATAAAGTGCATTTGTATATTATTTTCCAAAGGAGACGCACAGAAATCACAAGAAAATGTTTAGGAATCAAGCCAAAACTTCAGCCCCAGAAGAAATATTCGAAAGAAGCTAACAAAATTGTTGACGCTACAAAATGAAAAATGGGGCAGGCAACTTTTCAGAGTTGTCTGCCCTGGTGTCCGCTAACATTTTGTCACGAGCTCAGTGCTCTCCTTATTCCTTTGTCAGTCCATCAACATTTTTGTCCTGTTTATTTATTCTCTCCAGTTTTCGTTCCCTTCTAGTTTGTCTTGTTTAATTTCGATATTCTGTTTCAATATCAATCCTGTCCGTCCCGTCCTGTCCGGTATCGACCCCATCTATCCGATATCTGCTCGGGCAATTGGTATCGATCTCGTCGGCCTCTGGCTTCCTGTCTTTCCACGCCATGACTCTCCATTTCCCGTAAAATAAAAGGCTTGTGTGAGAACGTCACGCATTTGGGTCCTGATCCTGTTCCGGTTCTTGACAAAAATGTGATAAAGAAAATGTTCCTACATGCCTAAAACAAAATAGAAATGTTAAATTAAAATACCTTTAAAAATATGTTTTAAATATTATTGCAAAATGCCTAAAAATAAATAAATAAATAAAACCACTTGCTTGAGCAGAAAAGTACATTTGAAAATATTAATAATACTGTACTGTGTTGCAATAGGCCTAAAAAAACATATCATGCCCTTTGGCCGGATGATTAAGGTTGGGTACCACATTTCAATAACGAAGAAAATAAATCTAACGCCCAACGTGGGGCTCGAACCCACGACCCTGAGATTAAGAGTCTCATGCTCTACCGACTGAGCTAGCCGGGCTACGTTAAACATTAGAACTGGCCCACTCACGCTCCTAGCTCCATATGCTAACTAGCATTTGGCATCAGCTGAATGAACCCCTGTTATGTTTTATTATCTGTATGCAAGCAGGTCCAATTTCATGGTTGAGGTTATAGCAGCACACGCAAGTATTAGCGTATGAGCATATGTGTCAGTGTGCAGGTTAACTTATCGTAAGTACCGTACTTTCCGCACTATAAGGCGCACCGGGTTATAGGGCGCACCCCGAAAAAATAGTTTTTGGTCCTATATTTTCCATACATAAGGCGCACCGGATTATAAGGGGCTACAATGGGAACGTGGACAAAACAGTCTGATAGTTCAGTCCAACTTCTTACCCCCTTAACATTCCCAAAGCTTGCAAAGACGCAAATACGTGTCGTAGACACGTGCGGATGCGGTGTCCGTACGATGTCACTCAAATGCATCGTTCCATCATTCGGAAGGTTAAAGTCTTGGGATTCAAGAAATGCCATCCATTCCTTAGTTTCTATTTTCTTTTTCGCTCGCAACTTTAGTGTATATATGACAATAAACACTTGGAATTGAGTTGAATTTAAAAATAGACACTCCATTCCATCCATTATCTGCATCGCTTATCACAGAAACATCGAGTTCAGTCTGAAACAAGATACAGGGAAAATATATAGCCGGAGTAGCTCACCGAAGTCGTGTTCATAATAATGTGCAGCCGTGGTCCTCTTATATCCGTGAGTTTAGTAAATCCAGGAGAATCAAATATTTACAAACACAAAATAGTAAAAAAATGCTTTCTGTATGCCGTCAGCCACGTGCTATACGCATTCATCTTTTTCGGCCAATTGCAGGCTTTGTTTTGCCGTTTAAGCCAATGCCAGCCTGTAAATGACAAAAAGGATCCGCCTCTTGACCTCCGAATAACTTTAACCAATAGTGATCGATTCAACTGATGATTGACACGTCTTTTTGGGCCAATTGCAGGCTTTGTTTTGCCGTTCAAGCCAATGCCAGCCTGTAAATGACAAAAAGGATCCTCCCCTTGACCTCCGAATAACTTTAGCCAATAGTGATCCATTCAACTGATAATTGACACATTGGTTAGCCAATGAAACGCCGGTAAATAAATCCCAGCATACACCGCTGACTACTCGGCGTTCGGGGGAAAATCTAGTCGGCGGCTGCAAGTTAGTTGCAAGACTTTGCGACTTAATATTGATCCATCTATAAGGCGCACTGTATTATAAGGCGCATGGTCAGCTTTTGAAAAAAATAAAGGCTTTTAGGTGCGCCTTATGGTGCGGAAAATACGGTAAGCTGACATATGTAACCCCTCGCTACTTCATGCTTTGGTTACTGCAGATTTTTTATTTGATTTCATTTTAATCACCGCGAAGATCTGTCTCAATTCGAAGGCATTCAATCATAGCAGGCGGCTAGCCGGCCGCTCTCTAAATTGCTTTCTTGAACTGAAAAAAGAACCCTTCCAATTTTGTTTTACTTATGTATTCTGACTCTGAACCCAATTATTCTACTGCAGTTATGTGTTGTGTATTATTTGTGGATCTGTAATTGTTATTTTGTCATTGTCGTATACTCTATGTCTGTAATAACGTCATGTTGAGGTAAGTTTTATGAAGGTGCAACACTACTTCGTGGATTTTCATTTCAAAAACCAAGCAAGATTGAAATTTTGTAATGTTCGAGACTTTTTTGTGGATATGAGCTACACCTCTTTTGAGTAATTATGCTAACTACCATTTAACATCACCAAACCCTACTGAGGATAAGTGGTGCAGCTAATGAGATGGGTTATGCTAAATTTATATGACTGACAGCAGACCTTAAAATGCTAGCGCCCAACGTGGGGCTCGAACCCACGACCCTGAGATTAAGAGTCTCATGCTCTACCGACTGAGCTAGCCAGGCTGCATACACACTGGGAACCACATTTCCAGCACTGCAAGCACATTATGCTAACATGCTAACTACCATTTAGCATCATCAGATGAATGAACCCCTGTCATTTTTCAATATTTGTATGAAAGCGGGTATGATTTCAGGGTTAAGATTAACGCAGGAAACACAAGTGTTAGCATACGAATGTTGGTGAATTTTGGTCTATATGGGCTATGCTAAATTTATATGACCGACAGCACACCTTAAAATGCTAGCGCCCAACGTGGGGCTCGAACCCACGACCCTGAGATTAAGAGTCTCATGCTCTACCGACTGAGCTAGCCGGGCTACATACTCACTGAGAACCACATTTCCAGCGCTACAAGCACATCATGCTAATATGCTAAATACCATTTAGCATTACCAGATGAATGAACCCCTGTCATTTTTCAATATTTGTATGAAAGCGGGTATGATTTCAGGGTTAAGATTAACGCAGGAAACACAAGTGTTAGCATACGAATGTTGGTGATTTTTGGTCTATATGGGCTATGCTAAATGTATATGACCAACAGCACACCTTAAAATGCTAGCGCCCAACGTGGGGCTCGAACCCACGACCCTGAGATTAAGAGTCTCATGCTCTACCGACTGAGCTAGCCGGGCTACATACTCACTGGGAGCCACATTTCCAGCGCTGCAAGCACATTATGCTAATATGCTAACTACCATTTAGCATCACCAGATGAATATTCCCGTGTCATTTTTTCAATATTTGTATGAAAGCGGGTATGATTTCAGGGTTGAGGTTAGAGCAGCACACACAAGTATTAGCATACGCATGTTGGTGATTTTTGTTCTATATGGGTTATGCTAAATTTATGTGACTGACATTAGACCTTAAAAAGCCAGCACCCAATGTGGGGCTCGAACCCACGACGCTGAGATTAAGAGTCTCATGCTCCGACTGAGCTAGCCGGTCTACATACTCACTGAGAACCACATATCCAGCTCTGCAAACACATCATGCTAATATGCTATCTACCATTTGGCATCACCAGATGAATATACCCCTGTCATTTTTTCAATCTTTGTATGAAAGCGGGTACGATTTCAGGGTTGAGGTTAACGCAGCACACACAAGTATTAGCATGCACTGGTTGGTGATTTTTGGTCTATATGGGCTATGCTAAATTTATATGAGCGACAGCACACCTTAAAATGCTAGCGCCCAACGTGGGGCTCGAACCCACGACCCTAAGATTAAGAGTCTCATGCTCTACTGATTGAGCTAGCCGGGCTACATATTCACTGAGAACCACATTTCCAGCTCTGCAATCACATTATGCTATTATGCTAACTACCATTTGGCATCACCAGATGAATGTACCCCTGTCATTTTTTCAATCTTTGTATGAAAGCGGGTACGATTTCAGGGTTGAGGTTAACGCAGCACTCACAAGTGTTAGCATGCGCATGTTAGTGATTTTTGGTCTATATGGGCTAAGCTAAATTTATATGACTGACAGCAGACCTTAAAATGCCAGCCCCCAACGTGGGGCTCGAACCCACGACCCTGAGATTAAGAGTCTCATGCTCTACCGACTGAGCTAGCCGGGTGACATACTCACTGAGAACCACATTTCCAGCGCTGCAAGCACATTATGCTAATATGCTAACTACCATTTAGCATTACCAGATGAATGAACCCCTGTCATTTGTCAATATTTGTATGAAAGCGGGTATGATTTCAGGGTTGAGATTAGCGCTGGAAACACAAGTGTTAGCATACGAATGTTGGTGATTTTAGGTCTATATGGGCTATGCTAAATTTTTATGACTGACAGCAGACCTTAAAATGCTATCGCCCAACGTGGGGCTCGAACCCATGACCCTGAGATTAAGAGTCTCATGCTCTACCGACTGAGCTAGCCGGGCTACATACTCCTTGAGAACCACATTTCCAGCACTGCAAGCACATCATGCTAATATGCTAACTACCATTTAGCACCACCAAATGAATGAACCCCTGTCATTTTTCAATCTCTGTCTGAAAGCGGGTCCGATTTCAGGGTTGAGGTTAACGCAGCACAGACAAGTATTAGCATGCGCATGTTGGTTATTTTTGGTGTATACGGGCTCCACTAAATACATATGACTTACAGCAGACCATAAAATACTATCGCCCAACGAGGGGCTCGAACCCACGACCCTGAGCTTAAGAGTCTCATGCTCTACCGACTGAGCTAGCCGGGCTACATACTCACTGTGAACCACATTTCCAGCACTGCAAGCACATTATGCTAATATGCTAACTACCATTTGGCATCACCAGATGAATATACCCCTGTCATTTTTTCAATCTTTGTATGAAAGCGGGTACGATTTCAGGGTTGAGGTCAACGCAGCACTCACAAGTGTTAGCATGCGCATGTTGGTGATTTTTGGTCGATATGGGCTATGCTAAATTTTTATGACTGACAGCAGACCTTAAAATACTATCGCCCAACGTGGGGCTCGAACCCACGACCCTGAGATTAAGAGTCTCATGCTCTACCGACTGAGCTAGCCGGACTACATACTCACTGAGAACCACATTTCCAGCACTGCAAGCACATTATGCTAATATGCTAACTACCATTTGGCATCACCAGATGAATATACCCCTGTCATTTTTTCAATCTTTGTATGAAAGCGGGTACGATTTCAGGGTTGAGGTTAATGCAGCACACACATGTGTTAGCATGCGCATGTTGGTGATTTTTGGTCTATATGGGCTAAGCTAAATTTATATGACTGACAGGAGACCTTAAAATGCTAGCGCCCAACATGGGGCTCGAACCCACGACCCTGAGATTAAGAGTCTCATGCTCTACCGACTGAGCTAGCCGGGCTACATACTCATTGAGAACCACATTTCCAGCGCTGCAAGCACATTATGCTAACATGCTAACTACTATTTAGCATCACCAGATGAATATACCCCTGTCATTTTTCAATCTTTGTATGAATGCGGGTATGATTTCAGGGTTGAGGTTAACGCAGCACACACAAGTGTTAGCATGCGCATGTTGGTGATTTTTGGTCTATATGGGCTATGCTAAATTGATATCACTGACAGGACGCCTTAAAATTCTAGCGCCCAACGTGGGGCTCGAACCCACGACCCTGAGATTAAGAGTCTCATGCTCTACCAACTGAGCTAGCCGGGCTACATACTCGCTATGAACTACATTTCCAGCACTGCAAGCACATTATGCTAATATGCTTACTACCATTTGGCATAACCAGATGAATATACCCCTGTCATTTTTTCAATCTTTGTATGAAAGCGGGTACGATTTTAGGGTTGAGGTTAATGCAGCACACACATGTGTTAGCATGCGCATGTTGGTGATTTTTCGTCTATATGGGCTATGCTAAATTTATATGACCGACAGCACACCTTAAAATGCTAGCGCCCAACGTGAAGCACACTGTAAAGCGCTTATGAAGGCAGATCTTTTCATTTCAAACTCGATATGCTAACTACCATTTAGCATCACCAGATGGATGAACCCCTGTCATTTATAATCTCTGTCTGAAAGTGGGGATAGGGTTAGGGTTAGGTTAAATTTATATGACTGACAGTAGGCCTTAAAATGCTAGCGCCCAACGTGGGGCTCGAACCCACGACCCTGAGATTAAGAGTCTCATGCTCTACCGACTGAGCTAGCCGGGCTACATGCTAACTGAAAACTTTCTGTCGACTGCTGCAAACACGATAGGCTAACTACCATTTTGCAAGACCAGAGGAATATACCCCTGTCATTTTTCAATCTCTGTCTTAAAGCGGGTACAATTTCAGGGTTGGGGTTCACTTAGCACACACAAGTATTAGCATGTGTGTTTGTGTTCACTATTCATAAGCAAGCTGACGTATGTAAGTGTATGCACATCTGCAAATGTACTTTGTGCGTCATTCGGTGTTATAAAACGTCCTCTCTGATGTGGCTAACAGTATTTAGAAAGAGTTCAGAAAGAGCGAGAAAGCCGACACACTTTTTATGTCAGAGTGTTTGTGTGCGAACGCTGGGATTTGTTACCACCACACGTTTTGCAATTTTCCGGTCCTCCGAAACACTTATTGGGCAAACCACCGATCGGTCGTCACAGTATTGTGTAGGAGTGTGTGTTGTTGCTAGCAGGGCGTTTCTGTCCAGAAAGAAAATATCCCGGGACGACCACGGGAATGAATCCGCCCACTTCACCACACCCAGCCGGCGAGCGATGAAGTTGCGGTCTTCCGGCGTTGCTCGTCTCTCGTCTTGTGTTTCAGCACTTTTTAGGTTGAATTTGCTTTAACTGAAAATGGGCAGCACGGCGACGCAGTGGTTAGCGCATGTGCGGCACAGTTCATGTCTTGGGAACCTCTTGCGTGGGTTCAAATCCAGCTCCAGACTTCCTGTGCGGAGTTTGTATGTTCTCCCCATGCTTGCGTGGGTTTCCTCCGGGCACTCCGGTTTCCTCCCACATTCCAAAAACATGCATTTCAGGTGAATTGGCCGGTCCAAATTGTCCCTAGGTGTGAATGAGCGAGTGAGTTGTCTGTCCCTGTGTGCCCTGCGATTGGCTGGCAACCAGTTCAGGGTGTCCCCTGCCCACTGCCTGATGATTGCTGGGATGGGCTCCAGCACCCCCGCGACCCTACTGAGGATAAGCGGTGTAGCTAATGAGATGAGATGAGATGAGATGAGAAAATGAAATGTGAAATGAAATGAACTGCATTTATATAGCGCTCCACATCTCCCAATAGCAGCCTGCTTATTGGGGGTATTAGGGGTTCAGTGTCTTGCCCAAGGACACTTCGACATCTAACACGGACGAGCCGGGATTCGAACTGGGATCCCTTGATCCCAAGAGGAGCGCTCTACCTCCTGAGCTACTGCCGCCCCAATGTCAGCTAGATTAGCACAGGGTTCGTTCGGGTGCTTGAAATCCTTGAAAATGCTAGAATTTTAATACAGAGGTAGCTCTACTTATAAATTTAATTGGTTCTGGGAGTAGCTGTGTAACCTGAAAACTTTGTAAGTAGAGACACATTTTGAATGTAAATGCGGTAATATGTGCCAGTACGGTGGATAAGGGGTTCTCAGGTCATGAGATCGAACCTCCTAGTGTGGAGTTTGCATGTTCTCCGGTTTCCTCCCACATTCTAAACACATGCATGTCACGTTAATTGTCCCAAATTGTTTTTACTTAAATAATTATGAATGATTGCTATTGAACAGGGCAGCCCGGCGGCGCAGTGGAATTTGCGTGTTCTCCCCGTGCTCATGTGGGTTTCCTCCGGGTATTCCGGTATCCTCCCACATTACAAAAACATGCATGTTAGCTTAATTGGCCGGTCCAAATTGTCCCTAGGCATGAATGAGCGACTGAGTTGTCTGTCCCTTTGTGCTGGCAACCAGTTCAGGGTATCCCCTGCCCACTGCCCCGAGAAAGCTGAGATGGGCTCCAGCACCCCCGTGACCCTACTGAGGATAAATTGCACAGAAAATAGATGAATAAATGGATGGATGAAGTAATCTATTCCAAGCTCCACAAAAGCACAGTATGATATGTTTTCAATAAATCACAAAAAGGCATCAAAACGTGAAAAAAATGCATGTTAAAAGTAGATGACAGCACATTTACCTTTTGCCTCATGTTTCTTGAAAAACTGATCCAATGATGTCTGCTTTTGCCGGCTTTTGTCAATACGGCGGAAATTCACGGCGGCAGACATCATAATGAGCGATCGTTGACTTGTCAACACTTTTTTGGGTGATTCTTTCCACAAATTTAAGACTTCATAGAATTTTGCTAAAATGTCTTTAATTTGTGGTGATTAAATGATAGCTGCCTCCTCTATGACACCAACTTGTTGTAGCTCCTCTTCCTTGTTTTTGAACACTGAACTGTGACAGTGACACGAAGAGCATGTTGGGATACACACATGTGCACCGGGTTGCCAACCATTGGTTTGGGGAACTCTGAGAGCGGCTAATAGCAGTGGGTACTATACTGTATTTCTACTTTGTATCCTGAAACGCCTTTGTAACTAGAGGCGATATTTTCCCGTTCAGATACTTCGTAACCTGAAACCTTTGTATGGTGAGACATTTGTAAGTAGAGGTTGTATTCACCCAACATGGGGCTTTGACTCACGAACTTGAAAATAAGGGGATCACAGTCTTCATTTGAGCTGTGAAAAGTGATGGGTCCCAGGGACTCACATGCTCAAAAATCTATGGGTCCCAACAGAGATCTAGGGGTCCCCAAAATTTTGTGTTATCGAGGTTGAAATTGTAAATCGGCGACAAATATATAATCTAAATCTATATATTCATTCAGTTTTAATCATCACAGTTAATTGGTAATACTAAGCAGTTATCACTTCAGATTTTTCAGTTCATATATTCTTCGTCGTTTGCTGTCCCGCCATAGTTGTAATGCCTTCTCAAAGTCCAATCCATTATCCTCCTCCTTATAGCGTCACCACAAATATAATTTAGTCCATTTTGGCAGAAAAGTCCTTTTCTTGCTAGTATTCGTTTGTTTATTTTCTTTCGTCGAATCGTTGGCTTCAACACACGTGTTTTCCTTGCCTTCGCGGTCTTCCAAAGAATTTCTCCTCTGTTTTTTGGTGCCGGAATTATTGCCGTTGTTACCACTTTCTGTATTATGTTTCGACTTATTACCGACACTGAAGAAATGACCAATTTTTTGTTGATTTGCACCTAACACCAACTGTTTTTTCGGAGGCATACTTCTCTTTCACTCGACAACCGCCACAACAATGACGTCATCTCGAAGAATGACATCTCGTTTGCCGAGATCGGCGCGAGACCAAAACAACAATGGCGGATCTGCCTGACGAAAAGTTTGGAGTGCGGTAAATCTTTGTTAAAAAAAAAGAATCGGGTAATAATGACAATTTGGTGTCAAAAACGTTGCGTCCCGGGGACGCATGTTGATTTGACCCAATGCGTCCCCAGCAAGGACGCGGGGACGCGGCCAAACCAGAAGACTGGGATCAGGCTTTACTGACTGAGCTCTCTAAGCTAGATGGTTGTGCAGTTATCCAAAGACTCTCGAAAGAAAAATCGAAAACCCTACAAGACTGCTAGGTTTGTTATTCTTCTGCCAACGTCATTTTAAAAGTGGCTTTGCCAACACTTAACCTAAATGACCTGGAAAGTTGTTCTTCTCCTTCGGTGCCGTCACAACATTGGCAAAGAACTCAAAAAAATTTTGGGTCCTCCTCAAAACGTACGAGCGTTTAAGAAGCAAAAGCATGGAAATTCGAGCTGTGACGAAAAAGCTAATGGCTAAAAATAACATCGGAAAGGCAAAAACCTGTCACTGGCAAAACGCTCGGAGCACCTGCTCGTCCGTTCTTCAACTTGAAGTTTTCCTCGACGACGTACGCAAATATTGACGTTGTAATTCCTTTCCACAAATTTTGAGACTTCATAGAATTTTGCTAAAATGGTGGTTAAATGATAGCTGCATCCTCTTTGACACCAACTTGTTAAAGCTCCTCTTCCTTGTTTTTGAACACTGAACTGTGACAGTGACACGAAGAGCATGTTGGGTTGCCAACCATTTGTTTAAGTTTAGGGAACTCTGAGAGTGGCTAATAGCAGCGGGTATTATACTGTATTTTTACTTTGTATCCTGAAACGCCTTTGTAACTAGAGGCAATATTTTCCCGTTCAGGTACTTCGTAACCTGAAACGAAAAAGTTAATAGCTAAAACTAACATCAGAAAGGCAAAAACCTGTCACTGGCAAAACGCTCGAGCACCTGCTCGTCCGTTCTTCAACTTGAAGTTTTCCTCGAGGACGTACGCAAATATTGACGTTCTAATTCCTTTCCACAAATTTTGAGACTTCATAGAATTTTGCTAAAATGTCTTTGTGGTGATTAAATGATAGCTGCATCCTCTTTGACACCAACCTGTTAGAGCTCCTCTTCCTTGTTTTTGAACACTGAACTGTGACAGTGACACGAAGAGCATGTTGGGTTGCCAACCATTTGTTTACGTTTAGGGAACTCTGAGAGTGGCTAATAGCAGCGGGTATTATACTGTATTTTTACTTTGTATCCTGAAACGCCTTTGTAACTAGAGGCAATATTTTCCCGTTCAGGTACTTTGTAACCTGAAACAAAAAGTTAATGGCTAAAACTAACATCAGAAAGGCAAAAACCTGTCACTGGCAAAACGCTCGGAGCACCTGCTCGTCCGTTCTTCAACTTGGAGTTTTCCTCGAGGGAGCCCTCGACGAAGTACGCAAATATTGACGTTGTAATTCCTTTCCACAAATTTTGAGACTTCATAGAATTTTGCTAAAATGGTGGTTAAATGATAGCTGCATCCTCTTTGACACCAACTTGTTAAAGCTCCTCTTCCTTGTTTTTGAACACTGAACTGTGACAGTGACACGAAGAGCATGTTGGGTTGCCAACCATTTGTTTACGTGAGACTTCATAGAATTTTGCTAAAATGTCTTTAATTTGTGGTGATTAAATGATAGCTGCATCCTCTTTGACACCAACCTGTTAGAGCTCCTCTTCCTTGTTTTTGAACACTGAACTGTGACAGTGACACGAAGAGCATGTTGGGATACACACATGTGCACTGGGTTCCCAACCATTTGTTTACGTTTAGGGAACTCTGAGAGTGGCTAATAGCAGCAGGTATTATACTGTATTTTTACTTTGTATCCTGAAACGCCTTTGCAACTAGAGGCAATATTTTCCCGTTCAGGTACTTTGTAACCTGAAACGAAAAAGTTAATGGCTAAAACTAACATCGGAAAGGCAAAAACCTGTCACTGGCAAAACGCTCGGAGCACCTGCTCGTCCGTTCTTCAACTCGAAGTTTTCCTCGAGGGAGCTCTCGACGGCGTACGCAAATATTGACGTTGTAAAACAAGATGGCGAGCAAGGGACAAAGCGTCCCTAGACTAAACAAGACGCCCCTTCTTCCTTTGCGACACTGAGGCGCTGGGTAGGCATCTTCAGACGAAGGGGAAGGGGATCGGAGCTTTGGGAATCGACTTTGTAGCTAGCCGGGGAATTTGTTTAGCGGGGTAAGCTAGCCACAAATGAGCAGCCAAGGTGTTTCATTTTCTGAGCGCTTCAGTGTTCATTTGACCAGTGAAAAGTGATGGGTCCCTGGGACTCGCATGCTCCAAAATCTATGGGTCCCAACAGAGATCTATGGCTCCCAAAATGGAGTGTGCTCCATGCCCTTACAAACTGTCGTATTTACTCTTACAAAATAAAAAAAAAACGTTTTTTGTTTCAAACATGTTTATTTATGTACCGTAAATTCCGGACTATACTTTTTTCCCTAACTTTCAACCCTGCGGCTTATTCAGTGATGCGGCCAATTTATGTAATTTTTCTAATGGCCGCGGGGTGCCGAGTTTCAGTGGGGACCGCTAAAGGTGACGGACGGACAAGGAAAGAAGAGGGGGTAAAACGTTGGTTAAAGAAAAAGGAGTTGCGTGAGTAAATGTGTTCATCTGATATATTTTTCCCACCCTTACCTTTGGAAATATACACTTTTTTCCTTGGATTACTTTCAACGGGACCCGGACTCTGCAGGTCTGCATCAAACCTTAAGTGTCGGTATCATTATCCGTTCATTTTGCCGGCCATTTTTGGACTGTGTACCTTAAGTCGCTGGTTTGCGCCTCGGCCGAGTCATACCTAAGACTTATAACATTGGTAAAATGGTGGCGCCCTCTGTTGGCTGCGGCTGCATCGGCTCGCTACAATGGGTCAGGTGTATCGACATTTCGTTCTAACAAAGAATGACAATTCAAAGGAAATTATTATTATTTATTATTATTATTAATGAAGGACATTTATGTTCAATCGCGGGACTTGAAGTCGGGTTTGGGTTAATATTGTGTTTGTGTTACATGTTTAAATGTGGGCGCATGCGGCTTATATACAGGTGCGGCTTGTGTACGTACAAAATCAGTTTTCCTCTTAAAATGTGGTGGGTGCGGCTTATAATCAGGTGCGCTCTATAGTCCTGAATGTCCGGTAGTTTAGCATGTTATATTGTACCTGTGTTTCCTTATATCATATATTTTGTAATGAACATTTTGTTGTGAGACACTGAGTTGCTCGACATGAATGAGGTTTATTATCAAAAAAAGTTCAAAAATGAAGTCGCTTGGACGTTCACTGTAGAAGAAAAAATTCATGCAAATATAATTAAGCAGAATAATAGATTTTCTTATTCAAAATATGAATTCATTTTCTGCATTCAATTATTTTTGGTAATATACGGATTAAAGGGATCACCATAAACCTGCCTTTTTTCATTTTCTCCTTTTATACTTCCTTTTTTTCTTAACTTCTTTATACAACATCATCATATAATGCATCAAAGCAAGTGAGCCGTTTGAGAGCCGGCTCTCTCTAATGAGTTGAGCCGAAAAAGCCGGTTCTCCTAAAGGAAACGGACTTTCACTACATAACACGAACCGGAGATTGGCGTGCAGACGAAAACTCGAACCGCGAGACCAAAACAACAATGGCGGATCTGCCTGACGAAAAGTTTGGAGCGCGGTAAATATTTGTTAAAAAATGATAATGACAATTTGGTGTCAAAAAAGTTGCGTCCCGGGACGCACGTTGATTTGACACGATGCGTCCCCAGCAAAAATAATGCGTCTAGGACACAGGGACGCGGGCAAACCAGAACACTGGCGTTTCTTGTATTCCGTGTTACATTTTCTGGTCGGAGATACCTGTTCTTTTATAAGAATAATAGTCTGGCGTTGCCGGGCTTGGCGTTGCTGGGCATTCTACTTGAGTGAAGTTGTCGGGGATGTAGTTTGTCGAAAAAGCGCCACCGGGGAGAGCACATGTAGCTCCAGAGCCGCCTGTACACGAAAGCAGATGTTTATCGATTTTGTTCGTATTTATTGAGAGTGCTTTGGCACGAAATCTAGCTGAAGAAACTTGAAGAAGCCTAAGATACTTCTGTGTCACGGTTGCCCACTGCCCTCACTTGGCCCCCCTGTTTGGCGCCAGCTGCAGCTTGTTGCCTCATTGGCTTCTCTATTTAAACTGTCATTCACTCCATGTTAGTCCGTCAACGAACCTCTGCACTAGCAAGACTTTGTTTGTTTTGTGTTTTGACTCTGTCTGGTCATGCTGGTGTATCCAGTGTCCGGTATGGATCCCGCCTGTCTCGTCCTGTCCGGTATATTGCTCAAGTGTCCGGTATCGACCCCGTTTGTCTCGAACTGTCCGGTATCTTGCTGCCGTCTCCCGTATCCAGTATTGATCCCGTCTGTCTCCACCTGCCCGGTATCTTGCTACAGTCTTCGGTATGTGATATTGATCCCGTTTGTCTCATCCTGTCCAGTATCTTGCTCCAGCCTCCAGTATCCGGTATTGATCCCGTCTGTCTCCTCCTGCCCGGTATCTTGCTCCAGTCTTCGGTATCTGATATTGATCCCTTTTGACTCATCCTGTCTGGTTTGTTGCTCCAGTATCCAGTATCGACCCCGTCTTTCTTGCTCCAGTCTTCGGTATCTGATATTGTTCCCTTTTTACTCATCCTGTCTGGTTTCTTGCTCCAGTATCCAGTATCGACCCCGTCTGTCTCGCCCTGTCCAGTATCTTGCTCTAGTCTTCGGTATCTGATATTGATCCCGTTTGTCTCATCCTGTCCGGTTTCTTGCTCCAGTATCCAGTATCGACCCCGTCTGTCTCGTCCTGTCCGGTATCTTGCTCCAGTCTTCGGTATCTGATATTGATCCCGTTTGTCTCATCCTGTCCGGTATCTTGCTCCAGCCTCCAGTATACGGTATCGACCCTGTCTGTCTTGTCCTGTCCGGTATCTTGCTCCAGTCTTCGGTATCCGGTATCGACCCCGTTTGTCTCATCCTGTCCGATTTCTTGCTCCAGTATCCAGTATCGACCCCGTCTGTCTCGCCCTGTCCAGTATCTTGCTCCAGCCTCCATTATCCGATATCGATACCGTCTGTCTTGTCCTGTCCGGTATCTTGCTCCAGTCTTCGGTATCCGGTATAAATCCCGTTTGTCTCATCGTGTCCGTTTTTTGCTCCATTATCCGGTATCGATTTCGTCCGTCCCGTCCGGTATCTACCCGTATGTCCTGTATCGATCCCGTTTGTCTCATCGTGTCCGTTTTTTTGCTCCATTATCCGGTATCGATTTCGTCTGTCCCGTCCGGTATCTAACCGTATGTCCTGTATCGATCCCATCTGTTCTGTCCGGCCTCGATCTCGTCTGTGTCTGACTTCTCTGTTTCACTTCTTCCGCACAGCGATCACTGCATCCCTGGGAATTTTCACATGTCGCAGGGGGTTCTGGTCCATATTAACTCTGATGAATGAGAGATTACAGTACAGGAAATTAATTTACCTTTCCCAAAAAGGACTCAACATTTTGAAGAAATATCTTTGAATCCATCTATCCGATTTCTGCACTGCTTATCCTCACTAGGGTCACTGGAGCCTAGCACAGGTCTAGTTTTCAGGCAGTGGGCAGGGGACCCCCTGAACTGCGTGCCAGCCAATCACTTACAACACAGAGACAGACCACTCACTCCCTCATTCACACCTAGGTACAATTTTGGAATTTAACCTGAAATACATGATTTTGGAATGTGGAAGGAAACGGACACAGGCATGGAGAGAACATGCAAACTTGGCACAGAGAGGATGTAGTAGCTGGAATCGAACCCTGGACTGCCCGATCGTGGAACTGTGCGCTAACCACACAGCCACATTATGTCACGGTTGCCATGGCGCCCAATTGGCCCCGCCCGTGTGGCGCCAACTGCGGCTCATTGACAGATTGGCTTTCTGTCTATTTAAGCTCAGTGCTCTCACTCTTCGTTGGTCAGTCTGTCAACAAACCTCTGCCCCGCACGACGTGGGTTTTGACTTGAACCTATTTTCCTGTTGGTATTTTCTCTCCGGTTTTGTGCCCGTTTATCTTTGTCCTGTTCAATATCAGTTTCCAGTTCGTTCTCGTCTATTTTTGTCCTGGTTATTATTCTCTCCAGTTTTCATTCCCGACTAGTTTATCCTGTTTATTTTCATCCATCCTGTCCGTCTTGTTCAGTCCGGTATCGACCCTAACTGTCCGATATCAACTCGGGCACTTGGAATCCATCTCGTCGGTCTCTGGCTTCCTGTCTTTCCACGCCAGACCGCTGCCTAACGTGCCTGACTCCCCATTTCCTGTAAATAAAAGGCTTGTGTGAGATACGTCACGCGTTTGGGTCCTGATCATGTTCTGGTTTATGACACATTACTCTAAATCCCAACACAATATTTTTGTTTATAATCACATCTTGATACAGTTCATCTCAATCAGAGGTCTCAAACCTAATTTCTAATAGGGAGCCGCCGCAGTGAGGGTCCACTACTCTCAAATTTAAGTTTGGCAGATAATACAATACATGCATGGTTTTAAAAGCAACCCTACTAGTTTTCCTGGTGCACGTATCGAAATCATTTATAAACATTTGGCTTGATGACATGCTGGTGTTAGCTTAGTGTTAGCTTTCTATTCACATTTCCTCTTCTACCTCTTGAAAAACGACATTGGATTTCAAGTTTTTAGCGTGTTCACGTTTTGTTGTTCCCGACCGAAGACGAAAAAAACAAAGCCAGGCGAGATTATCTGCGGTGCGTTCAAAGCCCGCAGGTTCCGCTCGCTCGGGCCTGTTAGCGGCGCTGCATTCAGGCGTCGTCAAAATACAGGCGGGCCGCACAGATGGCCCGCATGATGCGTTTTTGTTGGAAGAGATTTTGGCTCGATGGCATCTCGATTAAAGCGCTTATTTCACTGCCTACGTTTACGCGCATCCAACAATTCGATTGGAAACCCATTTTTGAATGTGTGAAACTGGAGTGTCATGCCCAATCTCGTTGTCACAATATGTTAACCCATTTTGTAACAATTAAAATAAAGGTGTATTCTATTCTATTCTATTTTGCCAGTATTCCGATGACGGGAGAGCAGACGTGGTCGGGATCAAAAACAGATAGTAGTTGGACACAAACAGAAAAACGGGTGCAAAAACTGGACTATAAGTCTCTTTGGAGTATGGGTCACACCAGCCAAAAAACATGTTTAAGACACACTCAGACTATAAGTCACATTTTTGTGGGAAATTAATTTGATAAAATCCAACTCCAATAACATTATATTGCCATGATTACCGATTTGACTCACCTGATTGCTTCCCCGTCACTATTTGAACCCAGTCCTGTCAGTCCCCTGTTGTCAGTCCGTCTGCGATCCTCAGTGTATACTAGGCAAGCCTTTTTCAACCCTGACTCCCACCTGTCCCGTTATTGCTCCCGTCTGTCTCCGGCCACGACCCGTTTTGATCCTGACCAAATCCGGTCTCCCGTCCCAGCTTATGACCTCTTTTTGTCCCCGACTACGTCTACTTTCCCGCTTACGACTTGTTTCAGAACCCAACAACGCCTTGCTCTCCCAGTCCCGGCTGCCGACCCGTTTTTCCGTCCCTGACACCGCCATCGCTCACTACGGAAGATCCACTTCGGTGTTCGGATCAAAATCCGAGTACGAGAGCGACTTGCTTCTCGCGTCCAGCAAACACCGGATCGTGGGTGCAGCCCTTCCTCTTCCCTTCAATAAATCTTAACGCAATTGGGTCCTGTTCCGTTCTGGTGCTGACAGTGACATGATATATGACCTTGCATTAATTCTGAATGGTTCAAAACCAGTTGAATGAAACTGTCATGATGACTGACTTGGATTACCTGTCTTGTCCTGTCCGGTATCTTGCTCCAGTCTTCGGTATCCGGTATCGACCCCGTTTGTCTCATCCTGTCCGGTTTCTTGCTCCAGTATCCAGTATCGACCCCGTCTGTCTCGCCCTGTCCAGTATCTTGCTCCAGCCTCCATTATCCGATATCGATACCGTCTGTCTTGTCCTGTCCGATATTTTGCTCCAGTCTTCGGTATCCGGTATAGATCCCGTTTGTCTCATCGTGTCCGTTTTTTGCTCCATTATCCGGTATCGATTTCGTCCGTCCCGTCCGGTATCTACCCGTATGTCCTGTATCGATCCCGTTTGTCTCATCGTGTCCGTTTTTTTGCTCCATTATCCGGTATCGATTTCGTCTGTCCCGTCCGGTATCTAACCGTATGTCCTGTATCGATCCCATCTGTTCTGTCCGGCCTCTATCTCGAAATGTTAATTAAGAATGTAAACGATATAACGAAAAACATGTACAATATAACATGTTAAACTACATCAATAAACACGTTTGAAAAAAATAATTCGAGTTGTGTAGTGAAAGTCCGTCTGTCTTGTCCTGTCCGGTATCTTGCTCCAGTCTTCGGTATCCGGTATCGACCCCGTTTGTCTCATCCTGTCCGGTTTCTTGCTCCAGTATCCAGTATCGACCCGTCTGTCTTGCCCTGTCCAGTATCTTGCTCCAGCCTCCATTATCCGATATCGATACCGTCTGTCTTGTCCTGTCCGATATTTTGCTCCAGTCTTCGGTATCCAGTATAGATCCCGTTTGTCTCATCGTGTCCGTTTTTTGCTCCATTATCCGGTATCGATTTCGTCCGTCCCGTCCGGTATCTACCCGTATGTCCTGTATCGATCCCGTTTGTCTCATCGTGTCCGTTTTTTTGCTCCATTATCCGGTATCGATTTCGTCTGTCCCGTCCGGTATCTAACCGAATGTCCTGTTTCGATCCCATCTGTTCTGTTCGGCCTCGATCTCGAAATGTTAATTAAGAATGTAAACGATATAACGAAAAACATGTACAATATAACATGTTAAACTACATCAATAAACTTGTTTGAAAAAAAAAATTTGAGTTGTGTAGTGAAAGTCCGTCTGTCTTGTCCTGTCCGGTATCTTGCTCCAGTCTTCGTTATCCGGTATCGACCCCGTTTGTCTCATCCTGTCCGGTTTCTTGCTCCAGTTTCCAGTATCGACCCCGTCTGTCTCGCCCTGTCCAGTATCTTGCTCCAGCCTCCATTATTCGATATCGATACCGTCTGTCTTGTCCTGTCCGGTATCTTGCTCCAGTCTTCGGTATCCGGTATAGATCCCGTTTGTCTCATCGTGTCCGTTTTTTTGCTCCATTATCCGGTATCGATTTCGTCTGTCCTGTCCGGTATCTAACCGAATGTCCTGTTTCGATCCCATCTGTTCTGTCCGGCCTCAATCTCGAAATGTTAATTAAGAATGTAAACGATATAACGGAAAACATGTACAATATAACATGTCAAACTACATCAAGGCAGCACGGCGGCGCAGTGGTTAGCGCATGTGCGGCACAGTTCATGTCTTGGGAACCTCCTGCGTGGGTTCAAATCCAGCTCCAGTCTTCCTGTGCGGAGTTTGTATGTTCTCCCCGTGCTTGTGTGGGTTTCCTCCGGGCACTCCGGTTTCCTCCCACGTTCCAAAAACATGCATGTCAGGTGAATTGGCCGGTCCAAATTGTCCCTAGGTGTGAATGAGCGAGTCAGTTGTCTGTCCCCATGTGCCCTGCGATTGGCTGGCAACCAGTTCAGGGTGTCCCCTTCCCACTGCCCGATGATTGCTGGGACTGGCTCCAGCACCCCCGCGACCCTACTGAGGATAAGCGGTACAGCTGATGAGATGAGATGAGATGATTCTACTCCATTCTATTTGCATGTATTTTTTCCTTCTACGGTGAACGTCCAAGTGACTTCATTTTTAAACCTCATTCATGTCGAGCAACTCAGTATCTCAACAAAATGTTCATTAAGAATTTACCGTATATTCCGCACTATAGGGCGCACCGGGTTATAGGGCGCACCCCCAAAAAAAAAAGTTTTTGGTCCTATATTTGACATACAAAAGACGCACCGGATTATAAGGCGCTACAATGGGAACGTGGACAAAACAGTCGGATGGTTCAGTCCAACTTATTACCCCCTTAACATTCCCAAAGCTTGCAAAGAAGCAAATATGTGTCATAGACACGTGCGGATGCGGTGTCCGTACGATGTCACTCAAATGCATCGTTCCAAATATCATTCGGAAGGTTAAAGTCTTGCGATTCAAGAAATGCCAACCATTCCTTAGTTTCTATTTTCTTTTTCGCTCGCAACTTTACTGTGCATATGACAATCAACACTTGGAATTGAGTTGAATTCACTCAACTCATCACAGCAACATCAAGATCGTTCTAAAACAAGATACCGGGAAAATATAAAGCCGCATAGCTCACCTAAGTTCTCACGTTCAAAAATGATACGCAACCATGGTCTTCTTACAACCGTGAGTGTAGTAAATCCAGGAGAGTCAAATATTTACAAATACAGACTAATGAAACATGTTTCTTTATGGCGTAGTTTAGCAAGCTTGCTATTCAGTCATCTTTTTCGGCCAATTGCAGGGTTTGTTTTGGCCCTCTAGCCTATCCGAGGCCCCGAATAACTTCAGCCAATAGCGATCGATTTAACGGACGATTGACACATCTTTTTTGGCCAATTGCAGGGCTTGTTTCGGCCCTCTAGCCTATCCGAGGCTCCGAATAACTTTAGCCAATAGCGATCGATTTAACGGATGATTGACACATCTTTTTCGGCCAATTGCAGGGCTTGTTTCGGCCCTCTAGCCTATCCGAGGCTCTGAATAACTTTAGCCAATAACGATCGATTCAAATGATGATCGACACATTGGTTAGCCAATGAAACGCCGGTATATAAATCCCAGCATACACCGCGGACTACTCCACGTTCGGGGGAAAATCGAGTCGGCGGCTGTTGCGTAAGTTGCGAGACCTTGCGATTTAATATTGAGCCATATATAAGGCGCACTGTATTATAAGGCGCATGGTCAGCTTTTGAAAAAAATTAAGGCTTTTAGGTGCGCCTTATAGTGCGGAAAATACGGTAAATGATATAACAAAAAACATGTACAATATAACATTTTAAACTACATAAATAAACAAAAATTCGAGTTGTGTAGTGAAAGTCCGTTTCTTTTTAGAGAAGCGGCTTTTTCGGCTCAACTCTTTAAAGAGAGCCGGTTCTCAATGCCCAACAACGCCCCTCCAAATTTATTTTTTTAATTTTGTAAGGGAAAATATGACAGTTTGTAAGGGCACGGAGCGCCACAGGTTGGGTTTTTTTATGGCCTAATAATGGGAATCTCAATGGCGAATAAGGCGAGCCGTCGGCTGAATTTGACCGGTATGCATTCTCTCTCAGAAAACCCAGCAGGAGTGAGACGTGAGTCTGTGTTCTGTAAATGTTCTCATGGAGATAAGAAGAGCGTCTCATTGTGAGCAGACGAGCGTCCTCTTATCGTCTTATCAGCCGGCCAATCCCGGCTCTCGTACGTATGTGTGTCTTTGTGAGAACACGTGTCTTTGACGGGGCCCCGGGAGGGGTCGGGGTCCTGCGCTTGAAGTGGCGGTGCTTTGTCATGCGACAGGTGGCGTTGTCGCTCGATTTGTCCGAATGCTAAAGAGCGTTCGGGCGTGTTAGCGTAAGTGTACTCGTCTTCAACAAAAGTTAATCCTATCTGTGACCCGTCTGAGGCGCGGCAAACGGCTCGTTAGCATGACAAAGGGGTCTTGACTTGAAATCAATTGGGTCCAAATCAATGTTCCCTGTGATTCTCCTTACGGGTCTGAGCGTTCACACAAAGTCGGTGAGCAACGCTTGAAACAACAGTGAGCAACGGCAATCCCAAGTGTGGCAACTAAGTCATGATCAAACATGTCCGAAACTTGACTTCAACTTACATTTTGCTGAGTTTCCGGCAATGCAAAATTATTTTTCTCTTTTGAATGAATTGACTCATGTACTATTTCCTACAAACGTCATTTGTTTTTACAATTCTTTCACAAGATATCCATTTCTTTTTATTTCTTTATATATTTTGTCGCATAATATTAACATTTTTGGGGGGCTTATTGAGTCGGTTGTAAGATACAAAACTGTACTTAATCACATTTTTTAGTGGAAGTACAATGTTGGCAACAAGATTCACTTGATATCATTGGAAATTATTTGAATGCAACACAAACTTTTTCCCGTGTTTTTTTTCTACTTTTTTTTAAAATGCCTTTAAAAAAAATGTCATTATGTTTATTTTTTCTGAGCTGTTACTTTTTTCTTTTGTTTCTTTATTTACTTTTTTCCTACATTTCTTTCTTTTCTTTTTTTCTGGCTTTTTTTCTAAATGTTTCCTTCTTTTTTTTCTCTTCGTTTTGTGTCTTTTTTTCTCAGCTTTTCACTGCTTTTTCATTTTGGTATTTTTTTCATTTTTGTTCTATTTCCCCCCCTTCCTTTAAGTCATTTTGTGCATAATTCTACATGATATTTGGTCATGTTGGGATTAAAGAAGTAAAAACAACCTGAAGAGCCGTTTAGGACCCGAAAGAGCCGGTTCCGTTTAGTGAGCCGGGCCGAAGAAGCCGGTTCTCGACAACCTCTACTAACTTTACTCAACTTCGTTCTTCTTCGACTCGACTTCAAAATACCGCATTAAGGACACAACGTTAGGGGAACCCGTGTATTTTGACCTTCATGCACTGTAACTTTGACTTAAGTCGCTTCTTAATGAGTCATTTTGAGCCATCGATTTTTGTGCGCTGGCTAGATTTTCTTGTACGCGCAGCTTAGTGGGAACATGTCCAAAACTTGACATCACGTTACATTTTGCTGAGTTTCCGGCAATGCAAAATTCTTTTTCACTTTTGAATGAATTGACCCATGTATTATTCCAAAGGTTGTAAAGGTTGTAATTTTAACCAACATCATCCTTTTTAATGTATATGAGAAAATAGAAATAAGAACAATAATGAGTATAAAAACGGGTACAATTTACCTGCAAACGAATGAGTCACAACATTAGCTCTTCTGCTGGCTTTGATCTCTACAAGGGGAATTAACATTTTAGTAAAACGGAAACAAAACGAAAATAAATCTAAACAGCTTGACAATATCAATGTTTTTTTCTCTTTTTTTTTAATTCCTTTAAAAAAATCTCGGTGTTTATTTTTTCCTAGCTGTTACTTTTTTTCTTTTTGTTCTCTATTCACTTCTTTTCCTTTGTTTATTTTCTTTTTTTCTGGCTTTTCTGAATTTTTCCTTCTTTTTTTCTCTTCCCTTTGTGTCTTTTTTTCTCAGCTTTTCACTACTTTTTCATTTTGGTATTTTTTTCTTTTTTGTTCAATTTCCCCCACCCCCCTTTCCGTTAAGTCATTTTGTGGATAATTTTAAATAATATTTGGTCATATAGGGATGAAAGAAGCAAAAACAACCTGAAGAGCCGTTTAGGGCCCGAAAGAGTCGGTTCCTTTTAGTGAGCCGAGCCGAAGAAGCCGGTTCTCGAAAAACTCTACTAACTTTACTCAACTTTGTTCTACTTCGACTCGACTTCAAAATACCGCATTTAGAACACAGCGTGTATTTTGACCTTCATGCACTGTAACGTTGACTTAATTCGCTTCTTAATCAGCAATTTCGAGCCCTGATTTTTGTGCGCTGGCTAGATTTTCTTGTTCACGGAAAAGCTCTGGGTAGTGCGCAATTGCGCACACACGCAGCTTAGAGGGAACATTGGTCCAAATCCTATTTTGGATCAGCAGTGGACAAACCCGATACTTGGGTCGATCGTTTTGCAGAAGCAACCGCAGAGGTCCTCCATGTCTAGACGGGCCAGCAGTCTATAACCACAGGCTGTAAGGCTATTGAACTCTGCACCCCCCTCCCTCTTTGTCCCCCGCCTTTGCCCCCCACTCACACACACACTACTACAGTATACAATCATTACTCACCACTTCTTTCCATCATAATTCCCGAGAGAACCATGTCGGACACAATTTTATCTGAACATCTCATCTCATGTCATCTCATTAGCTGCACCGCTTATCCTCAGTAGGGTCGTGGGCGTGCTGGAGCCCATCCCAGCAATCATCGGGCAGTGGGCAGGGGACACCTTGAACTGGTTGCCATCCAGTCGCAGGGCACACAGGGACAGACAATTCGCTCATTCACACCTAGGGACAATTTAGACCGGCCAATTCACCTGAAATGCATGTTTTTGGAATGTGGGAGGAAACCCACGCAAGCACGGGGAGAACATACAAACTCCGCACAGGAAGTCTGGAGCTGGATTTGAACTTTGAATTTGCAGGAGGTTCCCATGACATGAACTGTGCCGCACATGCGCTAACCACTGCGTCACCGTGCTGCCCTTTATCTGAACATTGACTGATTTAATTATGCTGTTTGAGTTTTCAGGGTACCAGGTCTGCACTTTTACTTTTAATGTGTATATTGGGTTATCTCTGGGCATTGGGTTTTTAATCTCAATTTATTCTAAATATTTATGGATATTTGCATTTTATTTTGACTGTTGTTGGGAATTCACCATCTTCTCCCCGCATAATGCCGTTCCGACTCCTCCCGTGGGCGTGCCAAGGAAGCCCCCCCCCTGGGCGTCGCGATGTCTGGAATACTCAAAACAACACCGAGCGTTTCTACGTCATCAGGGCCTTTCGTCTTGATCTCTTCTGCTTCTAGCTTTCTGTTTTCCCGTGCCTGACTTCTCTGTCTCACTTCTTCTCTCTCTATCTCTCTCTCTGTCTCTCTTTCTCACTCAGTCTCTCTCTCTCGCTCTTTCTCTTCCTCCCCTTTTCTCTCACTCTCTATCTCTTTCACTCTCTGTGTCTTTTTCCTTCTTTTGCTCTCTCTTCCTTTTTTCCCATCCCCCCTTCTTTCTCTCTTTCTCACTCCCTCTCTTGCTTTCCCCCTCTCTTCCTACCCTGCTCTGTTTCTCTCCTTCTCATTTCTCTCCTTCCCTCTTTCTCTTTTTCTATTTCTCTTTGGATTTTTTCTCTCTCTCTTTCTTTCCCCCTCCCTCACTATTTCTCTTTTTATCTCTTTTCTTTCTCTCCTTCTCTTTTCTCTCCTTCTCTCTTTCTCTTTTTCTATATCTCTTTGGATTTTTTTTCTCTCTCTCTTTCTTTCCACCTCCCTCACTATTTCTCTTTTTATCTCTTTTCTTTCTCACATCCTCTCTCTCTCTTTTCTCTCTCTCTTTCTTTCTCCCTTTCTCTCGTTCTTTGTCCCACTCTCACTCTTTTTCTCTCCCTCTCTTTCTCTTATTTTTCTCTCTTTCTTTCTCCCTCTCGTTCTTTGTCCCACTCTCACTCTTTTTCTCTCCCTCTCTTTCTCTTATTTCTCTCTCTCTCTTTCTTTCTCCCTTTCTCTCGTTCTTTGTCCCACTCTCACTCTTTTTCTCTCCCTCTCTTTCTCTTATTTCTCTTTCTCTCTTTCTTTCTCCCTTTCTCTCTTTCTTTGTCCCACTCTCACTCTTTTTCTCTCCCTCTCTTTCTCTTATTTTTCTCTCTCTCTTTCTTTATCCCTTTCTCTCGTTCTTTGTCCCACTCTCACTCCTTTTCTCTCCCTCTCTTTCTCTTATTTTTCTCTCTCTCTTTCTTTCTCCCTTTCTCTCTTTCTTTGTCCCACTCTCACTCTTTTTCTCTCCCTCTCTTTCTCTTATTTTTCTCTCTCTCTTTCTTTATCCCTTTCTCTCGTTCTTTGTCCCACTCTCACTCCTTTTCTCTCCCTCTCTTTCTCTTATTTTTCTCTCTCTCTTTCTTTCTCCCTTTCTCTCTTTCTTTGTCCCACTCTCACTCTTTTTCTCTCTCTTTCTTTCTCCCTTTCTCTCGTTCTTTGTCCCACTCTCACTCTTTTTCTCTCCCTCTCTTTCTCTTATTTTTCTCTCTCTCTTTCTTTCTCCCTTTCTCTCGTTCTTTGTCCCACTCTCACTCCTTTTCCCTCCCTCTCTTTCTCTTATTTTTCTTTCTCTCTTTCTTTCTCCCTTTCTCTCTTTCTTTGTCCCACTCCCTCTCTCCTTTTCTCTCCCTCTCTTTCTCTTATTTCTTTCTCTCTTTTTCTTTCCCTCTAATCTACTAGTCCGGCCCCTGAGAATTGTTTTCGTTCTATCGTGTGGCCCCCGTGTTAAAATGAGTTTGACACCCCGGGGTAACCCGTTTTTCAAATAGTATTGGATGCCTAAAAGTAGAGAATGAATGAGCGTATCAATCAATCAATCAATCAATCAATCATGTTAATTATATTGTTAACTAGAAAAAAATGTGACATTTTTGTGGAAAAATAAAATAGAAAAAACAACTGGTCCCCACAAACCTCTGACAATGTCATCCTTTTCTTTCAGAAAAAGAGAAGAAAATCCAAAGTCTGCCTGTAGAGGGCGCCATGAAAGAAGAAGAGGAGACAGTGGCGGCAGGCGGGACAAAGAAGAAGGAGTCGTCCAAGGAGAAGAAGGAAACCAGGGAAAAATCGAGCAAGGAAGAGGTCAAGAAGGAATCGTCTTCCAAGGAGAGGAAAGAACGAGACAACAAGGAAGACCTCAAAGAGGCAGGGGACAGGAAAGTGTCCAAAAAGTCATCCGCGGGAAAAGTCAAAGAGAAGAAGAAGAACCCGGAAGCTGGTGAGGCTTGATGCCCAAAATGGAGGATTGAAGCCAGAGATGCTAACTGCCAAAAATATGTTGGCTAGCTGTTTGGATTGATTTTCATTTTGTTTCTGTCGCATTTTATGCTCGTCTTGCCGGAGATCAAAGAGATCAAAGCCAGGAGAGAAGGCTTACCACGTGTTGTGAGTCATCATTTGATTCAGATTTAGTTTCTTTTGTCTTTTATTAGCATATTTGGTCATTAGCATCATTTTTCTGCAGCATTACTACGCGCAAATGTGCACAATCATTGATTGACTTTCGGAAAGAGAGGTCAAACATTTACCTTTCTTTCACAATCTTTAAAAAGTGGTTTTAAGTCAAAAAATACAATATTTATTAGTCCATCGTGCACATTTTCTTCCTCTAAAATAAACCTCAAATTTTGGGTGAGTGTTATTCATGGGGTTTTACAGAATAGATTCATCCATCAGTCGAAAAATCTTTATGACCAAAAGCAAAACATTAGATTAAAGAGGATTCGAACCCAGCCGTGAGAACGCCATATCCTTAAATAGATGTTATAGATGACATATGAAAAGGCATTAGAATTGATCTCATTATCACATATTTTATTTATGGTACCAGAGACGAAAATGAGAGAATGGAGAAAACAGAAAGTCGTCCTGAAAAAATGTAAATAAACACAAAAAAGCACGGCGAAGGAAACAACTATTCAACTATTCCTCCCACCGTCCGACCGTCCTCCGTTGTATTTTGTGTATGGGTACAGCATGGCTGTGACCGGCCCAGTTTTTGGGCGTCATTTTTATGCACCATTACTACGCGCAAGCGTGCACAATCATTGATTTACTTTTGGAAAGAGAAGTCAAACATTTACCTTTCTTTCACAATCTCTAAAATTATGGCTCAAGTCAAGTACTGACGCTGCCCTACTTCCCAACCATTGTAAGTTGAACTTTTAAGTAAGTTGCTACAGTGCTATATTTTGTATGTTTAAGGTTTTGTAAGTCCTGAGTGGGTTCAAATCCAGCTCCTGGCCTTACTGTGCGGAGTTTGTATGTTCTCCCCGTGCTTGCGTGGGTTTCCTCCCACATTCCAAAAACATGCATTTCAGGTGAATTGGCCGGTCCAAATTGTCCCTAGGTGTGACTGAGCGAGTGAGTTGTCTGTCCCCGTGTGCCCTGCGATTGGCTGGCAACCAGTTCAGGGTGTCCCCTGCCCACTGCCCGGAGATGGCTGGGATGGGCTCCAGCACCCCCGCGACCCTACTGAGGATAAGCGGTGCAGCTGATGAGGTTTTTGTAAGTATGTTTTAGGCTTGTATAAGTAACCGGTATGGTTTTGTGCTGAAAAATAAACATTTCATAAAATAATATGCTCCATAAAGATAAAGTTGAGTTTAACTTACTTTTGGAAGTTGGGCTTCAAGAAGTCCTCCTCCGACGAAAAAAAAGTGAGCCAACCATTTTCTCAACCGCATCAAGCTTTCTTATTCCACTTTCAAAATAAATGGCTCGCCTCTTCTTTACACGTTACGGCACAGGTGTCAAAGAGGCGGCCCGCGGGCCAGATCAGGCCCGCTAAGGGATTGAGTCCGGCCCGCGAGACGACACTCAGAGAAGCGCAAGAGAAAAACAAGCTGCAGGTTGAAATAGGTCAACGTGATGTTGCCAAGGCCAGGTGCCTCGAACAAAGACACTGTACTTGTATCTCTCTCTCTCTCTCTTTCTTTTTCTTTTTTTTCTTTTTTTTTCTTTCTCTCTCTTTCTTTCTCTTTCTTTCTCTCTCTTTCTTTCCCTCTCTCTCTTTCTTTCCCTCTCTCTCTTTCTTTCTCTCTCTCTCTTTCTTTCTCTCTGTCTCTTTCTTTCTCTCTCTCTCTCTTTCTTTCTCTCTCTCTCTCTTTCTTTCTCTTTCTTTCTTTCTCTCTCTTTCTTTCTTTCTTTCTTTCTCTCTCTTTCTTTCTTTCTTTCTCTCTCTTTCTCTCTTTCTTTTTTTCTTTCTCTCCTTTTCTTTCTTTCCCTCTCTTTCTCTCTCTTTCTTTCTCTCTCTTTCTCTTTCTTTCTTTCTCTCTTTCTCTTTCTTTCTTTCTCTCTTTCTTCCTTCCCTTTTCTCCCAGTGTCTCTGTCTTTTTCACTCTCTGTGTCTCTTATGTTTTTCTTTCTCTTGAATCTACTAGTCCGGCCCCCGACAGAATATTTGTTCTATCGTGTGGCCCTCGAGTTCAAATGAGTTTGAAACCCCTGCTTTACGCCAACCATTTTGAATGGATGCACGAGATATTAAACAATAAAAATGTCAAAGTTCTTAGCGCGCTGGAGATACAGTATAGAATGTTTACACACGAACTAGGAATAGGAAGTGGATTTCTTCTTCGGTGTGGATGCTGGCTGAGCTCTCACAGCGCCACACGCCGGTAGTGGCGGAAAGAAGTACTACAGTAATGTCCTGTACTCGGAAATAGGTGCTAATTACAAAATCTAACTTTTCTACGTAAGTCGAATGGTCGTAAGTAGGGGAGCGTCTGTATCTGATAATGAGTTTCTTTAAAATAAAATGGCCGCACCGATTCAACAACAATGTCGAAATGCTTAGTTTGAGCTTAAAAGAGGAAACAAAATTGTACACAGATTTTTTTGTCAAAAATAGCTCGTTAGAGGCGAGTGCATATTACACAGTGAATGTCAGGACCAGAACGGAGACAGGACCCACTTGCGTTACGTTTCTTTCAGTTTTATCGGGAAGAGAGGAAAAAATTGCACCCACGATCCATTGGGAAGCAGGTCGCTCCGAACGCGGAAGTGGGACGTGGCGAGCGATGGCGGTGTCGGGAACGGAAAAAACGGGTCAGTAGCCGGGACAGGAGAACAAAAAACGTGGTCAGGATCGGAAACAAGTCGAAAACCAGGAGAAGGGTGTAGACGTCCATCCATCCATTATCTGCACCGCTTATCCTCAGTGGGGTCGCGGGGCTGCTGGAGCCCATCCCAGCTATCTTCGGGCAGTGGGCACGGGACACCCTGAACTGGTTGCCAGCCAATCGCAAGGCACACAGGGACAGACGACTCACTCGCTCACTCACACCTAGGGACAATTTGGACCGGCCAATCTACCGGGAATGCATGTCTTTGGAATGTGGGAGGAAACCGGAGTGCCCGGAGGAAACCCACGCAAGCACGGGGAGAACATACAAACTCCGCACAGGAAGTCTGGAGCTGGATTTGAACTGAGTGTAGACGTGGTCAAGATAAAAAAAAAACGGGTCAAAGCCGGGATACAAACAGGAGCAAAACAGGTGGGATTCAGGGTTGAAAAAGCTTGCCTAGAGTACACTGAGGTTCGCGGACGGACTGACAACAGATGACAGAATGGAGTGGGTCCAAATAGGCACAGGAAGCCAATCAGAGTCCTAGGCAATTGGCGCCAAAGGAGCGGGCACAGGTGCGTAATCATGACAGTAAATACATTAGGAAGATCTTCGAACTGGATCTTTGATGCCCTTACTCATCAACAGGGTTGGGTAGGGTTACTTTAACTTTATTACTTTCAATTACTTTTGGATGACTCCAATACCAAATATGCTAATAAAAGACAAAAGAAACTAAATAGGAATAAAATGACTCAATTTTGTGCAGGCTTGGGGAGTAACGGAATACATGGAACGGCAAAAATGATGTTTGGATTGATTTTCATTTTGTTTCTGTCGCATTTGATGTTAGTTTTGCCGGGTATCAAAGAGATCAAAGCCAGGAGGGAAAGCTTACCACGTGTTGTGAGTCATCATTGTATTCATATTTCGTTTATTTTGTCTTTTATTAGCATATTTGGTATTGGAGTCATCCAAAAGTCATTGAAAGTAATCCAGTTAAAGTAACCCTACCCAACCCCGCATTTGATGTTCGTTTTGCCGGGTATCAAAGAGATCAAAGCCAGGAGAGAAAGCTTACCACGTGTTGTGAGTCATCATTTTATTCCTATTTCGTTTCTTTTGTCTTTTATTAGCATATTTGGTATTGGAGTCATCCAAAAGTCATTGAAAGTAATCCAGTTAAAGTAACCCTGCCCAACCCTGCTCATCAATGACAGTGAACGGGTTAAAAAAAGATGGCGTCCCTAACCCATTCCAGTGGGAAAAACTGAATTTAGGTTTTCTGTTAGCTCAGGTTAACGCTTCCTTCCCAGTGAATTGAGTTTATGGTTAGCCATGACAGCGCTAACACTTGCCTAGAGTACACTGAGGTTGGCGGACGGACCGACAACAGATGAAAGAATGGAGTGGGTCCAAATAGGCACAGGGACGTTGGTCACCTAGCACGTTAGCATTCATGTGTTTAGCGCTAACATGTTTTAAAATGTTTTTTTTTTTTTTTTTTTGAAACTTTGTAATATAAGGTTTTCTACATCCTTGTGAAGAAAACAAATGTTTACTAGTAAATAAAACGAATTAAAAGTCAATTTTGACACATTTTTCTTCATGACTCTTGGTGTTTTTGTTTGATTTATTTGAACTCATTTGTTTGTTTTTTTCACTATTTTTGTTACCGGTTTTCCTTTTCTGTACCATTTTTTTATTATTTAGAGCAGGGGTGTCAACTCATTTTAACACGGGGGCCACACAATAGAACAAACATTCTGTCGGGGGCCGGACTAGTAGTTTAAAGAGAAAGAAAACGAGAGATAAAAAAATAAGAGAAAGAGGGAGGGAAAAGGAGAGAGGGTGGGAAGAAAAGAAAGAAAAAGAGAGAGGGAGAGAGCGTGAGAAACAAAAGATAAAAAGTCGTGAGAGAGGGAGAAAAGAAAGGGAGAGGAAGAAAGAAATCCAAAGAGAAATAGAAAGACAGAAGGAGAGAAAAGAAAGCGTGAAGGGTAAGAAGAAAGAAAGAGAAAAGAGAGAAAATGAAAAAAGGAAGTTAGAGCAAAAGAGGTTAAAAGACAAAGAGAGAGAAAAAGACAAAGAGCAACAAAGAAAGAGAAAAAAGAGACACAGAGAGTGAAAGAGCCAGAGAGTGTGGAAAAGAAAGAGAGAGAGAGAGAAAAAGAGAGAGGGAGAGAGAGCGTGAGAAACAAAAGATAAAAAGTCGTGAGAGAGGGGGAAAAGAAAGGGAGAGGAAGAAAGAAATCCAAAGAGAGATAAAAAGACAGAAGGAGAGAAAAGAAAGCGTGAAGGGTAAGAAGAAAGAGAAAAGAGAGCGGATGAAAAAAGGAAGTTAGAGCAAAAGAGGTTAAAAGACAAAGAGAGAAAAAAAGACAAAGAGCAACAAAGAAAGAGAAAAAAGAGACACAGAGAGGGAAAGAGCCAGAGAGTGTGGAAAAGAAAGAGAGAGAGAGCGAAAAAGAGAGAGGGAGAGAGAGCGTGAGAAACAAAAGATAAAAACTCGTGAGAGAGGGAGAAAAGAAAGGGAGAGGAAGAAAGAAATCCAAAGAGAAATAGAAAGTCAGAAGGAGAGAAAAGAAAGCGTGAAGGGTAAGAAGAAAGAAAGAGAAAAGAGAGAAAATGAAAAAAGTAAGTTAGACCAAAAGAGGTTAAAAGACAAAGAGAGAGAAAAAGACAAAGAGCAACAAAGAAAGAGAAAAAGAGAGACACAGAGTGGGAGAAAAAGGGTGGAAAAGAAAGAGAGAGAGAGAGAAATAAATGCAAGTACAGTGTCTTTGCTCGAGGCACCTGGCTTTGGCAACATCAACTTGACATATTCAACCTGCAGCTTGTTTTTCTCTTGCGCTTCTCTGAGTGTTGTCTCGCGGGCCGGATTGAACCCCTTAGCGGGCCTGATCTGGCCCGCGGGCCGCCTGTTTCACACCTCTGCTCTAAGAGATGGCAACATTACCCCATTTTCCAGTACCCTTCACAATTCCTCTCCCCAGGGGCTTTTCAATCATACAATGAGCCACCTCTACCATAAATACTAAAGGCTCCCACCTCACATTGCTAACTCCTTTCGATTCATGAAGACATTCATTCAATTGTCAAGATGACAAGCTTCCCGTCCTACATCTTCTATCTTCAGTTCCTTCCTCGTATCAAGTTTACCCATTCCAAGATCTTCCACTCCAGCCATATTTTCAAAGGTACTCCTGAGTCTCCCTTTCCAGATTTTCGCCACTCGAGACCACCTCTCACGTTTCCCTCTCTAGCCTCCCTCCCCAGTTTGTATCCCAAGTCCCCCTTCATCGGGAGTCCACTCCTCATCCCTAGATCTTCTTTCCAAGACCTTAGACCTTAGCTGTCCAAGTCTTCCCTCCTTGTCCCAGGACCTTCTTAAAGATACTCCCAAATTCCCTCCCCTCCCTATTGGGGGTTAATTTTGCCTAGAGAGGGATGGGCGCCACCAGACTGTACTTGCCCAAGACACACCTCAGAAAATGGTTCCCCTACAACCGTAGTGGTTAAGGGATTCACCCACTCACTGTTTGGGGTTCGATCACATCCCTGTTTTACATGTCCTTGTGTCCTGCATTTGGGTCCTGTCGGAAAAATCTTGTTAAAGGCTGAGCAAAAATTTTAAGGATGGAAAATGGTGCAGTTTATATTCTAACTCGTGCCTTGTACCACTCTTTTTCCGTTGCGTTACACGATACAGCAGGGGTGTCAAACTCGATAGAACAAACGTTCTGTCGGGGGCCGGACTAGTAGATTCAAGAGAAAGAAAAAGAGAGATAAAGAAATAAGAGAAAGAGGGAGGGAAAAGGAGAGAGGGTGGGAAAAAGAAAGAGAGAGAGGGAGAGAGCATGAGAAACAAAATAGATAAAAAGAGAAGAGAGGGGGAAAGAAAAGGGAGAGGAAGAAAGAAATCCAAAGAGAAACAGAAAGACAGAAGGAGAAAAAAGAGAAAAGAAAGCACAAAGGGTAGGAAGAGAGAAAGAGAAAAGGAAAAAAGGAAGTTAGAGCCAAAGAAGTTAAAAAGACACAGAGAGAGAAAGAGACAAAGAGCAACAAAGGAAGAGAAAAAGAGAGACACAGAGAGTGAAAGAAAAGGGGTGGAAAAGAGAGAGAGAGGGAGAGAGAGAGAGAGAGAGAGAAATAAATACAAGTACAGTGTCTTTGTTGGAGGCACCTGGCTTTGGCAACATCAAGTTGACATATTTCAACCTACAGCTTGTTTCTCTCTTGCGCTTCTCTGAGTGTTGTCCGCCTGTTTGACACCTGTACGATACAGCAACAACTAGTGGTGAACTTCCTGTACTTCAATGTTTTCTTTTTTATACACTGTCCCTTTACTCTTTTTATAGTTTAATTTTCTATTGATTTTACATCTCCCCGTCTATTGTTTCTTCCATTTCCACGCCTTTATACATTAGAACAGTGGTGTCAAACTGGTTTTAGCTGGGGGCCACAAATGCTATAAAAAAAATTACAGGGGCCGGACTAGTAAGTTTAAGAGAAAGAGAGAGAGCAGAATAGTGATATGAATGGACAAGAAGGGGGAAATTAACATAGAGAGAAAAACAAAGTAAAAAAGAAAGATAGAAAGAATAAGAGAAGTGAAACGACAGAAAGAAAAAGAGTCAGCAGGAGAAAAAGACACAAAGTGAGGTGAGAGAGAGAGAGAGAGAGAGAGAGAGAGAGAGAGAGAGAGAGAGGTCGAAAAAGAGAAAGAAAGAATGTGAGAAAGAAAGAGGAAAATAGAAATTAGAGTGTAAATTAGAGAGAGACAATAGAAAGAGAGCAAGACAGAGAAAAAGAAAGAGTGAGTGAAAAGAGAAAAAGAGGGAGAAAGAGAGAGTGAACAGGAGAAAGAAAAAGAGTCAGCAGGAGAAAAAGACACAAAGTGAGGTGAGAGAGAGAGAGAGAGAGAGAGGTCGAAAAAGAGAAAGAAAGAGTGTGAGAAAGAAAGAGGAAAATAGAAATTAAAGTGTAAATTAAAGAGAGACAATAGAAAGAGAGCAAGACAGAGAAAAAGAAAGAGCTAAAGAGTGAGAGAGAAAAGAGAAAAAGAGGGAGAAAGAGAGAGTGAACAGGAGAAAGAAAGAGTCAGCAGGAGAAAAAGAGACAAAGTGAGGTGAGAGAGAGAGAGAGGTCAAAGAAGAGAAAGAAAGAGTGTGAGAAAGAAAAAGGAAAGTATAAATTAAAGTGTAAATTAGAGAGAGAAAATAGAAAGAGAGCAAGACAGAGAAAAAGAAAGAGTGAGTGAAAAGAGAAAAAGAGGGAGAAAGAGAGAGTGAACAGGAGAAAGAAAAAGAGTCAGCAGGAGAAAAAGACACAAAGTGAGGTGAGAGAGAGAGAGAGAGAGAGAGAGAGAGAGAGAGGTCGAAAAAGAGAAAGAAAGAGGAAAATAGAAATTAAAGTGTAAATTAGAGAGAGAAAATAGAAAGAGAGCAAGACAGAGAAAAAGAAAGAGTGAGTGAAAAGAGAAAAAGAGGGAGAAAGAGAGAGTGAACAGGAGAAAGAAAAAGAGTCAGCAGGAGAAAAAGACACAAAGTGAGGTGTGAGAGAGAGAGAGAGAGAGAGAGAGAGAGAGAGAGAGGTCGAAAAAGAGAAAGAAAGAGGAAAATAGAAATTAAAGTGTAAATTAGAGAGAGACAATAGAAAGAGAGCAAGACAGAGAAAAAGAAAGAGTGAGTGAAAAGAGAAAAAGAGGGAGAAAGAGAGAGTGAACAGGAGAAAGAAAAAGAGTCAGCAGGAGAAAAAGACACAAAGTGAGGTGAGAGAGAGAGAGAGAGAGAGAGAGAGGTCGAAAAAGAGAAAGAAAGAGTGTGAGAAAGAAAGAGGAAAATAGAAATTAAAGTGTAAATTAAAGAGAGACAATAGAAAGAGAGCAAGACAGAGAAAAAGAAAGAGCTAAAGAGTGAGAGAGAAAAGAGAAAAAGAGGGAGAAAGAGAGAGTGAACAGGAGAAAGAAAGAGTCAGCAGGAGAAAAAGAGACAAAGTGAGGTGAGAGAGAGAGAGAGGTCAAAGAAGAGAAAGAAAGAGTGTGAGAAAGAAAAAGGAAAGTATAAATTAAAGTGTAAATTAGAGAGAGAAAATAGAAAGAGAGCAAGACAGAGAAAAAGAAAGAGTGAGTGAAAAGAGAAAAAGAGGGAGAAAGAGAGAGTGAACAGGAGAAAGAAAAAGAGTCAGCAGGAGAAAAAGACACAAAGTGAGGTGAGAGAGAGAGAGAGAGAGAGAGAGAGAGAGAGAGGTCGAAAAAGAGAAAGAAAGAGGAAAATAGAAATTAAAGTGTAAATTAGAGAGAGAAAATAGAAAGAGAGCAAGACAGAGAAAAAGAAAGAGTGAGTGAAAAGAGAAAAAGAGGGAGAAAGAGAGAGTGAACAGGAGAAAGAAAAAGAGTCAGCAGGAGAAAAAGACACAAAGTGAGGTGTGAGAGAGAGAGAGAGAGAGAGAGAGAGAGAGAGGTCGAAAAAGAGAAAGAAAGAGGAAAATAGAAATTAAAGTGTAAATTAGAGAGAGACAATAGAAAGAGAGCAAGACAGAGAAAAAGAAAGAGTGAGTGAAAAGAGAAAAAGAGGGAGAAAGAGAGAGTGAACAGGAGAAAGAAAAAGAGTCAGCAGGAGAAAAAGACACAAAGTGAGGTGAGAGAGAGAGAGAGAGAGAGAGAGAGGTCGAAAAAGAGAAAGAAAGAGTGTGAGAAAGAAAGAGGAAAATAGAAATTAAAGTGTAAATTAGAGAGAGACAATAGAAAGAGAGCAAGACAGAGAAAAAGAAAGAGCTAAAGAGTGAGAGAGAAAAGAGAAAAAGAGGGAGAAAGAGAGAGTGAACAGGAGAAAGAAAAAGAGGGGGGAAATAGATAAAAAAGAAGTGAGTCAGAGAGAAATGGAAAAATACTACCACAATTGTGTTGCAAGTGTTTTCCTCTTGCGCTTCTCTCACTGTTGTCTTCCGGACCGGATTCAAACCATTGGTAGACCTGATCTGGCCCGCGGGCCGCCTCTTTGACACCTGTGCATTAGAAACTTGTATGTAACTGCAGTACCGTAGTCGTGCTGCAGGGGGAATTTAGCCGTGCTAAATTTATCTCCTTATGTTGGTGATTCAGGTATAAGTCCAGATAGAGCAGGGCAAGCCCCTCATGTGGTCGGGACAGCTGGACCCCCGGCCCCTCCCGTCCTCAAAACTCATCCCCCCCCCCCCACACACACTCATACATGAGGTCTTTAAGGGCCAGACCTGTCGGCTGCAGGGGGCTTTAACCTCGGGGCCCGCGAAGGCTCCGAAGTTCCGACAATGGGCTCTGTTTTCATCAACACAATCGAGCAGTTTTGTCCTCTGCCGTTTAGCTTCGCTCTGTTAGACCAAGGGAATCACTTTGTATCCTGAAACGCCTTTGTAACGTGAGGCAATAGTTTCCCGTTCAGGTACTTTGTAACCTGAAACCTTTGTATGGTGAGCAGGGTTGGGTTTGACGGAGATCGAAGAGATCAAAGCCAGCAGAGAAAGCTTACCACGTGTTGTGAGTCATCATTTTATTCATATTTAGTTTCTTTTGTCTTTTATTAGCAGATTTGGTATTGGAGTAATCCAAAAGTCATTGAAAGTAATCCAGTTAAAGTAACCCTACCCAACCCATGGGGAAGACGATTTAAGTTGGGGATTGATTCCCAGACCAAGGGAATCACTTTGTATCCTGAAACGCCTTTGTAACGTGAAGCAATAGTTTCCCGTTCAGGTACTTTGTAACCTGAAACCTTTGTTTGTTGAGACATTTGTAAGTAGAGGTATTGTGTTTTCAAGGTCAGGAAAATGCTTCAATTTTGGATGAAAGGCTCTATAATGCTTTAGATCACAGGTGTCAAACAGGCGGCCCGCGGGCCAGATCAGACCGGCTAAGGGATTGAATCCGGCCCGCGAGACAACACTCAGAGAAGTGCAAGAGACAAACAAGCTGCGGTTGAAATATGTTAACTTGAGGTTAAGCCAATTGCCTCGAACAAAGACACTGTACTTGTATTTCTCTCTCTCTTTCTCTCTCTCTCTCTCTTTTCCACCCCTTTTCTTTCACTTTGTGTCTCTTTTTCTCTTCCTTTGTTGCTCTTTGTCTCTTTCCTTGTTGCTCTTTGTCTCTTTTTCTCTCTGTGTCTTTTAACCTCTTTTGCTCTAACTTCATTTTTTCCTTTTCTCTCTTTTTCTCTCTTCATACCCTTCGCACTTTCTTTTCTCTCTTCTCTCCTTATGTCTTTCTATTTCTCTTTGGATTTCTTTCTTCCTCTCCCTTTCTTTTACCCCCTCTCTAACGACTTTTTATCTTTTGTTTCTCACGCTCCCTCCCTCTCTCTCTTTTTCTTTCTTTGTCCCGCCCTCTCTCCTTTTCCCTCCCTCTCTCTCTTATTTCTTTATCCCTTTTTCTTTCTCTTTAATCTTCTAGTCTGGCCCCCGACGGAATGTTTGTTCTATCGTGTGGCCCCCGAGTTCAAATGAGTTTGACACCCCTGCTTTAGATTGTTGCCCTTGCCATGATTCTTGGCAGTCTGGCTCTATGGGCCACGCAATAAATGAAGCCGTAAATGAAGCAATAAATGAAGCAATACATGAAGCAATCATTTTTTTAATGTGTGAAAAGGACGCTAAAATATTTGCTCGGTTTGCTCGTCATGATGGCGTTGTCATGTGAAGCGTCACCGCCCCCTAAAGGGTGCACTCAAGAGGACAGCTCTATTTAGAGAACTGCCTCTTTCGGCTCCGTAGATTTGATATGATACATTAGTAATAATATCAAAACATTATGCACCAAATTATTAAGAACTGTATTTTCGCACTATAGGGCGCACCGGGTTATAGGGCGCACCCCCCAAAAAATAGTTTTTGGTCCTATATCTTCCATACATAAGGCGCACCGGATTATAAGGCACTACAATGGGAATGTGGACAAAACAGTCAGATAGTTCAGTCCAACTTCTTACCCCCTTAACATTCCCAAAGCTTGCAAAGAAGCAAATACGTGTCGTAGACACGTGCGGATGCGGTGTCCGTACGATGTCACTCAAATGCGTCGTTTCAAATATCATCCGGAAGGTTAAAGTCTTGGGATTCAAGAAATGCCAACCATTCCTTAGTTTCTATTTTCTTTTTCGCTCGCAACTTTACTGTGCATATGACAATAAACACTTGGAATTGAGTTGAATTAAAAAAAAGACCCATCACAGAAACATCTAGATCACTCTGAAACAAGACATTGGGAAAATATATAGCCGGAGTAGCTCACCGAAGTCGTTGCGTTCAATAATAATGTGCAACCATGGTCCTCTTATATCCGCGAGTGTAGTAAATCCAGGAGAGTAAAATATTTACAAATACAGAATGGTAAAACATGTTTCCTCTATGCCGTAGACAACCAAACTTGCTATTCACATTCCTCTTTTTCGGCCAATTGCAGGCTTTGTTTCGCCCCTTTAGCCTATGCGAGCCTGTAAATGATAAAAAGGATCCGCCCCCTTTACCTCCGAATAACTTTAGCCAATAGTGACTGATTCAAATGATGATTGACACATTGGTAAGGAAATGAAACGCCGGTATATAAATCCCAGCATACACCGCAAACTACTTCGCCTACGAGGAAAAATCTAGTCGGCGGCTGCTTGCCTTTGTTGCGAGACCTTGCGACTTAATATTGATCCATATATAAGGCGCACTGTATTATAAGGCGCATGGTCAGCTTTTGAAAAAAATTAAGACTTTTAGGTGCGCCTTATAGTGCAGAAAATACGGTAATTAGTGGTTTCATATGTTTCGAAGGGGATCCCTGCGAAACACACAATATATAAATTAAAATATTCACTAATCTACAAAAAAAATCATTTTTAAAAGACAGTTTTTGTAACAAGCCAGGAAAGGAGACAGGACCCAATAGCGTTCGTTTTACTCAGTTTTTATTAATAAAGACAGCAGTGCTTGCTTCCACGATCCGATGATCGTCGGTCTCGGGTCACTTCCGTGTCGAGCGTGGGGAGTCGTTGACAGCGAGAAAAACAGGTCAATGGCCAGGACGGTGAAGCAAAACAGAAACGGGTCCAGAAAATAGGTCGGCAACCGGTATCGGGCAGAAAAAAACAGGGCAGGATAATGTTGGAGAGTACAAAAGCTTGCCTAGCTGAGAGCATAGGTTCGCAGACGGTCTGACAGGTTCCTTTCGGAAGTCAATTTTAACTCATTTAGACACAGATCCTCTAAAAAAAAAACACGTAAAATATAGATTAAAATAAGTAAAACAAAAACGAAAAGATAAGCAGTCTCTAAGATTGAAAGTCCAAATTTGGCTCATTTTTCTGCGTTTTATACATACAGTTCTTCCTTTCTTATTTGTCTTCCGTATCCAACTCCTTTACCTTTACCGTGTTTACAAACAAGTGTGACGTGGCAAAGCTGCGCGTGCATTGTTAAAGCAAAATGGCGGAATTCATGTCAGTTTATAGCAGCCCATGGACACAAAAAGATTATAGATCGTAAATAGTTACAGCTCAAAATAGCACGGAGTACGTGTTAGCAGCAAGATAGCTGTCATGGTTGCCATGGTGCCCAATTGGCCCCGCCTGTGTGTGTGTCACGGTTGCCATGGTGCCCAATTGGCCCCGCCCGTGTGTGTCACGGTTGCCATGGTGCCCAATTGGCCCCGCCCAGTGGTGGGGGCAGCTGCGGCTCGTTGAGAGATTGGATTCCTGTCTATATAAAGCTCAGCGCTCTCTTGCTTCGGTTGTCAGCCTGTCAAATGAACTTCTGACCCACAAGACGTGGGTTCTGACTGTTTTCCTGTTGGTATCTTCAGTCCGGTATTGTTCCCGTTTATTTTTGTCCCATTTAATTTCGGGTTCCAGTTTTGTTTCTCTCTATTTTGGTCCTGTTTGTTATTTTCTCCAGTTTTTGTCCCCGTCTGGTTTCTCCTGTTAATTATCGATGTCCTGGTTTGTTGTCAATCTTGTCTATCCCTTCCTGTCCAGTATCGACCCCATCGGTCCGATATCAACTCGGGCAATTGGAATCGGTCTCATCGGTCTCCTATCCTTCCACGCCAGACCGGCTGCCTAACGTGCATGACTCCCCATTTCCTGTAAAATAAAGGCTTGTGTGAGAACGCCACGCGATTGGGTCCTGTTTCTGTTCCGGTTCCGACAATAGCGACTTTATTTTAGTTATCAAAGTTAAAAAAAAAAATTGGGGGGAACTGTGCTTGTTTTTTGCTTTTGAAGATAGTGGAACATTTGAAAAATTGGCCTTGAAAGTGCTTGGAAAGTAAAAACTTGGGTCCCTTTGTATTTAATACCCAGGGTTGGGTAGGGTTACTTTAACTGGATTACTTTCAATGACTTTTGGATTACTCCAATACCAAATACGCTAATAAAATACAAAAGAAACTAAATAAGAATAAAATGATGACTCACAACACGTGGTAAGCTTTCTCTCCTGGCTTTGATCTCTTTGATCTCCGGCAAAACGAACATAAAATGTGACAGAAACAAAATGAAAATCAATCCAAACAGCTTGCCGACATCATTTTTGCCGTTCCATGTGATCCGTTACTCAAAATGTAGTCATTTCATTCATATTTAGTTTCTTTTGTCTTTTATTAGCATATTTGGTATTGGAGTCATCCAAAAGTCATTGAAAGTAATCACGTTAAAGTAAAGTAACCCTACCCAACCCTGCTCACCATACAAAGGCGTTTCAGGATACAAAGTGATTCCCTTGGTCTGGGAATCTCCCCCCAACTTAAATCGTCTTCCCCATGGGTTGGCTAGGCTTACTTTAACTGGATTACTTTCAATGACTTTTGGATGACTCCAATAGCAAATATGCTAATAAAAGACAAAAAAAACTAAATATGAATAAAATGATGACTCACAACACGTGGTAAGCTTTCTCTCCTGGCTTTGATCTCTTTGATCTCCGGCAAAACTAACATCAAATGCGACAGAAACAAAATGAAAATCAATCCAAACATAATAAATAATAAAGTATCGCAGTGCGTATTAAACAGGGTTGGGTAGGGTTACTTTAACTTGATTACTTTCAATGACTTTTGGACGACTCCAATAGCAAATATGCTAATAAAAGACAAAAGAAACGAAATATGAATACAATGATGACTCACAACACGTGGTAAGCTTTCTCTCCTGGCTTCGATCTCTATAAGGGGAATTAGCATTTTAGCACAATATGCACATCCGGCAAAACGGACATAAAATGCGACAGAAACAGAATTAAAATAAATCCAAACAGCTTGCCAACATCATTTTTGCCGTTCCATGTGTTCCGTTACTCCCCAAGCCTGCACAAAATTTAGTCATTTTATTCATATTTAATTTATTTTGTCTTTTATTTGCATATTTGATATTGGAGTAATCCAAAAGTCATTGCAAGTAATCAAGTTAAAGGAACCCTACCCAACCCTGCCCCTTCATACACCCCCCTCCAGAGAAAAACAAAGCCTGCAACAACGACAATACAAACATCTTCTTTTTTCCTTTATCTTCTTTGTTCTCCTTTATCCTCACTGTAAAATGTGAAACTGGAGTGCCAGGTCCAATTTCGTTGTCACAATATGTTGAACCCATTCTATTCTATTCTAGTCCGATTCAAGGCCATCGTACCAAACCCTGAGCCTTTCCCAATAAACAGTGTTGGTTAGGGTTACTTTAACTGGATTACTTTCAATGACTTTTGGATGACTCCAATACCAAATATGCTAATAAAAGACTAAATAAACTCAATATGAATAAAATGATGACTCACAACACGTGGTAAGCTTTCTCTCCTGGCTTTGATCTCTATAAGGGGAATTAGCATTTTAGCACAATATGCACATCCGGCAAAACTGACATAGAATGCGACAGAAACAAAATGGAAATCAATCCAAACAGCTTGCCGACATCATTTTTGCCGTTCCATGTATTCCGTTACTCCCCAAGCCTGCACAAAATTTTGTAATTTAATTCATATTTAGTTTCTTTTGTCTTTTACTAGCATATTTGGTATTGGAGTAATCCAAAAGTCATTGAAAGTAATCCAGTTAAAGTAACTCTACCCAACCCTGTTAATACCACAAATGATTGGACTTTGCTGCCTCTGCTGGCTTCACACGCTGCAGAAGAAGAGGGGGAGGAGAGAGAGAAAAAGAGAGAGCGAGAGAGGAAGAAGGAGAGAGCAGCCGTCAAGAGCGCACGCACAGTCTGCAGTCAGCATCCACCGAAGCAACATATCTTCGATTTCTCCCCCAAATTTTGACGTTTTCTTCATCCCAAACGGATATAAGCCGCGAAGTCCAAACCGCGTGATGCGCTTGCGCTCCAGCTACGAAACCTCCGCGCTCCTTCCCTGAGGACGTCCTTCTTTTCGATTTTTGGAGGATTAAAAGTTCTAAACCAGGATGTCGTCCGGACGCCGGTTCACCTGCCGTATCCCGACTGCGTTTTATCTTCTATTTCTTCTCCAGGCGACCGACGCGCTCATCACAGGTGAGCTCCTGGTTTTTTGGGTCTTCCTTCCGTGCGTAAAAGCGCAGCGCGCGGGGGGTTTCGGGGGGTTCGTTTGAGGAGTATTGCAGGGCCGATTCCGTTTTGGGAGACGAGAAGACGAAGAAGGTTGTAATTAGACGTCTTTTTGACTACAATTTGCGCACGTGCGAGCGTTGCTGCCACGCAACCGCAGCCACGCGACTAAAAGGCGCAGAATCGGGATTTGGTTTGTTGGAGGGTTTTTATTTAGGCGCAGCTAAAAAAAAACAACGACATTGGGAATTTAAAAAAGGAAACAATGAGTTAATGTTATTGTGTTTTTCTCATCTCATCTCATCTCATTATCCGTACCGCTTATCCTCATTAGGGTCGCGGGAGGGGCTGGAGCCTATCCCAGCCATCTCTGGGCAGTGGGCAGGGGACACCCTGAACTGGTTGCCAGCCAATCACAGGGTGGCGAGCAAAAATCCAAGGAAGCAGACGTATTAAAGTTGCAAGTTTTTTACATGAACAAAAATAAGAAGAATAAATATTTCAAGATTAAAAACTAGTGGCTCATTAAATATATTCAAATCGTAAAAATTCAATCCTCTCGTTGTCTTCGTTCTATAGGATATCTTTGTACTTTTTATGCAGCTTACATGGAAAATGGTTTATAATATATAATGTATAATTGTTATAATGTTGAAGCCAATCTAGGAAAAGTCCTAAAATTGAACGTTAAAAATAATAATATAATTGTAATTAAGGTTTTTTTTCCCGTGTTTTTAACAACACATTAGTGGGTCATTTTGAGGATTACTTTATCACAATAAAAAAAAGTAAATATAAACAAATCTTCGATTTTTCCAATGTTGGATCCGATCTAGGAAAAGTCCTAAAATTTAAAGCTAAAATTGTGTAATTTAGGATTTTTTCCCCGGGTTTTTAAAAACACATTAGTGGGTCATTTTGACCCGAGGACAAATGGATTAATTTATCAAAATGAATAAAATTTAAATATAAACAATACTTCAATTTTTTAATGTAGGATCGAATCTAGGAAAAGTCCTAAAATTTAAGGCTAAAAATAGTATAATTTAGGGTTTTTTCCCCTGTGTTTTTAACAACACGTTAGAGGGTCATTTTGACCCAAGGACAAGAGGATTAATTTATCAAAATAAATAAAATTTAAATATAGACATAACTTCGATTTTTTTAATGTTGGATCCAATCTAGGAAAGTCCTAAAATTTAAAGCTAAAAATAGCATAATTTAGGGTTTTTTTCCCCTGTGTTTTTAACAACACCTTAGTGGGTCATTTTGACCCGAGGACAAGAGGATTACTTTATCACAACAAAAAAATGTAAATATAAACAAATCTTCGATTTTTCTAATATTGGATCCAATCTAAGAAGATTCATAAAATTTAGGGCTAAAAATAGTATAATTTAGGGTTTTTTTTCCCCCCGTGTTTTTAAAAACACATTAGTGGGTCATTTTGACCCGAGGACAAATGGATTAATTTATCAAAATGAATAAAATTTAAATATAAACAATACTTCAATTTTTTAATGTAGGATCGAATCTAGGAAAAGTCCTAAAATTTAAAGCTAAAAATAGCATAATTTAGGGTTTTTTCCCGTGATTTGAACAACACGTTAGTGGGTCATTTTGACCCGAGGACAAGAGGATTAATCTATCAAAATAAATAAAATTTAAATATAGAAAATAACTTCAATTTTTCTAATGTAGGATTGAATCTAGAAAAAGTACTAAAATTTAAAGCTAAAATTGTGTAATTTAGGAATTTTTCCCCAGGTTTTTAACAACACGTTAGTGGGTCATTTTGACCCAAAGACAAGAGGATTACTTTATCAAAATGAATACAATTTAAATATAAACAATACTTCAATTTTTTAATGTAGGATCGAATCTAGGAAAAGTCCTAAAATTTAAAGCTAAAAATAGCATAATTTAGGGTTTTTTCCCCGGGTTTTTAAAAACACGTTAGTGGGTCATTTTGACCCGAGGACAAGAGGATTAATTTATCAAAATAAATAAAATTTAAATATAGACATAACTTCGATTTTTTTAATGTAGGATCGAATCTAGGAAAAGTCCTAAAATTTAAAGCTAAAAATAGAATAATTTAGGATTTTTTTTCCTCGTTTTTAAAAACTCACAAGCGGGTTATTTTGACCCTGAGAATGACTGTCAGGACCAGAACAGAGACAGGACCCACTTGCGTTACGTTTCTCTCAGTATTATTGGGAAGAAAGGAAAGGATTGCATCCACGATCCGGTGATCGCTGGTCGTGGGAAGCATGTCGCTCTGAACACGGAAGTGCCACGATGGTGGTGTCGGGAACGGAAAAAACGGGTCAGTAACCGGGACAGGAGAGCAAAAAACGCGGTCGGGATCAGCAACGATTCGAAAGCCAGGAGAGGAGAGTAGACGTGGTCAGGATCAAAAAACAGGTCGAAGACGGGAGCAAAAACAGGTTGGAGTCAGGGTCGAAAAAGCTTGCCTAGAGTACACTGGGTTTTGCAGACGGACTGACAACAGGTGACAGATAGACGTGGGTTTAAATAGTGACAGGGAGCCAATCAGAGTCCGAGACATAAGCACAATAAAAATACATAATTAACACAAAAAACTGCAATATAGTGAATAGTACTCAATGTAAAAGTTTCAAATAAATAACCACAAATACTTCTCATTTAAATATACCAAGAAATCTAGAGCAAGTAATATATTCAAGTTTAAAAATAAACTTTTTCTATTTGGATGTATTTATATTCTTATTAAAAAGTTCTGAAACAATACGTATTTGTGTTATATAAAAGGTAACAAGTTAAAAGATTAGACTGGATCATTTCATCACTCTGGATAATATTTAATATATATATATATATATATATATATATATAAGTATTCACAGGTACCCTTAAAGAGGTGTTTTGTATTATTTAGCGCCTCCTAGTGTTAAAAACTCATTCAAAAGAAAAGCAGAACATATTGATATCAAATACAAGCAGAAATACATAAACTGTCACATAAAAATTTCACTTTTTAAAATACTCATTGTCAGAGACCAGAAACGGAGACAGGACCCACTTGCGTTCATTTTTCGGGTTCAGAAAAGGGGTCGTAGCCTGGAATCAAACAGGAATCGGGACAGGAGAAAGTCAGGGTCGAAAAAGGCTTGCCTAGCAGGAGCTGAGGTTTGCAGACGGACTGACAACGGGTGACGGGAAGAAAGGGGGTTTAAAAAGAGATAAGCAGCCAATCAGCGTCCGAGGCATTTGGTGCCAAAGGAGCAGACTCATGGGTCGAGAAATTTTGATATATTTTACATAACATTAGGGAGCTGCATAAATGTCTGCCATCTTGCTAGTACGGGTACCCGTAAACATCAAAAAGACTGGGCAAAAAATGAGAAAAAGAATGTGCGATTTGGTCACTTTGACTCTCTATAGGTTGTATTTAACTTTGTGGTTTGTAGCACTCATTTTCTGTTGCAATACGCAATGCAGCTACATATAGTGGTCAGTCATTACACACTGTCCCTTTAAATAAGAAAGCATATTTAGCTTTCCACATAAATGTATATTTCCAACACATTTAATGCCATTGACGGCTATAGACGTCTCTGGCATTTACTCAAGCACGTTAGTGAATGAGTACAAAAATATTTTATTTGCTAGCTCATGTTTGAGTTTTGTGTTTCAAAATCGGAGTTTATATTTTCTCTGATACATGGTGTTCGTTGCAGAGGATAAAGACTATACAGTGTTTTTGATCACATTGTGAATGCAATTTGTGTCACAGTTGCCATGGCGCCCAATTGGCCCCGCCTGTGGGCGCCAGCTGCAGCTTGTTGACAGATTGGCTCCCTGTCAGTATTTTAACTCTTTCTTGTCAGTCCCTTTTTTGTCGGTCCGTCTGCAAATCTATGTATTTACTCGGCAAGCCCCTTTTCGCCTGTCCCGTGTTTTTGCTCCTGTTTTTCTCCCGCTACGATCTGTTTTAAGTTAGACCACGTCTGCTCTCCCGTGTTGAATTACAACCTGTTTTGATCCTGATTACGTCTGCTCTCCCGTCCTGGCTTACGACCTTTTTTGTCCCCGACCAAATCCACTCTCCTCTCCTGGTTTTCGACTTTTTTTCCGTTCTCGCCGCCATCGCTCGCCACGGAGGTCCCACTTCCGCGTCTGAGCAACCTACTCCCCACGACCAGCGATCTCCAGATCGTGTGTACGCTCCTTTCCCTTCTTCCCAATAAAACCGAGAGTAACGTTACGCGAGTGGGTCCTGTCTCCGTTCTGGTCCTGACAGTTTGGACCTAAAGCTAATGACGGCTAAGGACATCACTGGCACTGAAAATATACACTTGTTTGCTAATTTTGCAAACATGAAACCCCAAGCGACAGAAAACAATTTTAAAGGGACAGTGTGTAATATTTAGCGCCTGCTAGTGGTCCAAAAAACTTTCATCCAGTATTAAAACATTGATTTGAATACCTGACAAAAAACCATGAACTATCATTGCAATATTCATTTTCACCAGACAACATAAATGCCATCTAGTGGGCAAATTTTACACAATGGTGTCACGACCAGTACACAGGGTGGACCCAATCGCGTAACGTTTTCTCACAATTTTATTGGAAGAAAGAGGAAGGGCAGCGCCCACGATCCGATGCTCACCGGGACTGGGAGAGTAAGGCGTGGCCGGGGTCGGAAACGAGTTGTAAGCCAGGACGGGAGAGTAGACGTAATCGGGGACAGAAAAAGGTCTAAAGCCGGAGCGGGAGAGCAGACGTGGTCAAGATCAAAACAGGTCGGAGACAGACGGGAGGAAAAACAGGACAGGTGGGAGTCAGGGTTGAAAAATTGCTTGCCCTGTATACACAGAGGTTCGCAGACGGACTGACAACAGGGGTCGGACGGGACTGGGTTCAAATAGTGACAGGGAGCCAATCAGAACCTGCGGCGGTTTGCGTCAAATGAGCGGGCACAGGAAATCTGTAATCATGACAAATGGGGCTTTAATGTTTTAGTTTTATCAACCATAGGCACAAAACAGGACTAGGGCTGCAATTAACTATTATTTTCATGATGGATGAATAAGTTGTTGTTTACTTTTTTTCATTTTTTTTCCTCTTTACTACTGCAGCACTTTCTGTTCCCTTTAAAAATGCTCACTTTGATAGTCAAACAATACAAAGTTGAAAATATCATGCCATTTTTTTAAATTATTCAATGTTCAATTAAAAAAAAAGATTAAAAAAATATATAAGGTAACTTTATTATAAAAACTGTCTGTGCACTCTCTGCGGGGCCGAAGAGTGACAGACCAGGAACGGAGACGGGGCCCAATGAGGAAAGGGCTTGCACCCACGATCTAGTGATCATCGGTCACGGGTAGCAGATAGCAGGAACGCGGAAGTGGCACGTCCGTGTCGAGCGAAGGCAAAGTCAAGAGCGAGGAAAAACAGGTCCATGGCCGGGACGGAGGAGCAAAAACATAAACGGGTCCAGAAAAGAGGTCGGCAACGGGAATCAGACGGAAAACAGGGCAGGAAAGAGTCAGGAGTCACAAAAGCTTGCCTAGCGTGTAGCGTAGGTTCCCAGACGATCTGACGAATGTTGACAGGAAGGCGGGGGTTTACAAAGAGTACAACAGCCAATCAGGGTCCACGGCAACGGAGCAGACTCGGGTGCCCCGCATCAGTCATCATGACACAAAGTGCAGTGTTCTGGTTTGCCCGCGTCCCTGCGTCCTAGACGCATTTTTTTGATGGGGATGTTTGGAAAAAATAAAGATTTTTTTTTGTATTTGATGAAAATAAGACCAATTTGTTGAATCGTCTCATACGTGTTCAAAGAAATGCAGGAATCAAATGACGTAAGAGGGAGTTCTTTTTTATTGATACACAATTTCAACAAGAAACTCCCTCTTACGTCATTTGATTCCTGCATTTCTTTGAACACGTATGAGACGATTCAACAAATTGGTCTTATCTTCATCAATTATTGATACACAATTTCAACAAGAAACTCAGCGAATCTCAGATATGCGTGGGTCTTTATAGTTTCAACATAGCACGTGTACCCGGTTTGGCCCCGTCCCTTTTCACGCTACACCCTTTCACATGTACATGCCCAGGGTTCCGTCCTTATTTGGAAGTGTTTTTAAGTTTATGCCAGTTTATGTCACCTTGCCCTTTGCCGTTATCTGTTGTCCTCCCTTAAGGAGGATTGTTTATACTATTTCGTCCGCCGAGACCTTCCCGAGATGTAAGCAACATTTCTCCCAACTGTAAGCAAGTCTTTCTACATTTCTTTCTAAATGTATGCAAATCTATTCTACAAATGCAAGTTTATTTTCTACAACATGTTTTGTAAGGGAAATTACGACAGTTTGTAAGGGGATGGAGCCCACTAAATTTTGGGGACCCTTAGATCTCTGTTGGGACCCCTAGAGTCCCCGGGACCCATCACTTTTCACAGCTCAAATGAACACTGAAAGTGGTTCTATAACGGAATAGATTTAATATACATAGTGGCTCATAAATCTAGCGACGCAACAAATGGATGATCTAATTCCTTGTTTTTAATAATCGATTGTCATTGATTTCATCGATGAGTTGTTGTCGCCCTAAACACGACAAATCCCAGGGTGAATTTCTTGCTTTTATGAGACCAACGCCGTCATTTTCTTTGCTCTTTCTTTCGTCTCGCTGCTTAACTGAAAATGTCAAATAGAAATGGTGATTTTCTCATTATCGGGGAACAAGTTGGCAAGGTGGCAGCACGGCAGCGCAGTGGTTAGTGCGTGTGCGGCACAGTTCTAAGGTCTTGGGAACCTCCTGTGCGGGTTCAAATCCAGCTACCGGACTTACTGTGCGGAATTTGCATGTTCTCCCCGTGCTTGCGTGGGTTTTCTCCGGACATTCCGGTTTCCTCCCACATTCCAAAGACATGCATTTCAGGTGGATTGGCCGGTCCAAATTGTCCCTAGGTGTGTCTGTCCCGGTGTGCCCTGCGATTGGCTGGCCACCAGTTGAGGGTGTCCCCTGCCCACTGCCCGATGATTGCTGGGATGGGCTCCAGCACCCCCGCGACCCTACTGAGAATAAGTGGAACGATTTCTCGAGTCATTTTTTTTCGTGCAAATTTATCCGAATGTATCCAAGTAGAAGGCAGAGGCACAGACCAGTTTTTTTTTTTTTTTTTTTTTTTTTTTTGCCAGTTGGCCTTCATCTTCATGGTCCCCATCGTGTGATTATAGCGAAGGGATGAAAGCGTTTGATGCAGAACATGTCCCGCGTCTTTGGGCTCAGCTGGAAACGTTAAATCAGACAGGAAAAAAAATGTTTGGGTTTTTTTTCCCCCCGTTTTTTTTCTTTTTTTTATTCTAAACATGATGTCGCGGTTCCTGGCGGGTTCTCCTTCGAGCAAAGATGGAAATGAGGCCAAAGAGGCACCAGATGGGTTCTGTGGGCGGAGCATCATAGGGGGCGTGGCCAATGGGCGGTCCTACTGGGGATGATTCATTGGCATTCGTACCTGCCGACAGGGTTGGGTAGGGTTACTTTAACTGGATTACTTTCAATGACTTTTGGATTACTCCAATACCAAATATGCTAATCAAAGACAAAAGAAACTAAATATGAATCAAATGACTCCGTTTTGTGCAGGCTTGGGGAGTAACGGAATACATGGAATGGCAAAAATGATGTTGGCAAGCTGTTTGCATTTATTTTCATTTTGTTTCTGTCGCATTTTATGTTCGTTTTGCCGGAGATCAAAGAGATCAAAGCCAGGAGGGAAAGCTTACCACGTGTTGTGAGTCATCATTTGATTCATATTTAGTTTCTTTTGTTTTTTATTAGCATATTTGGTATTGGAGTCATCCAAAAGTCATTGAAAGTAATCCAGTTAAAGTAACCCTACCCAACCCTGGTCATTGGGAAGCGATTTACGTTGGGGGGGATTCCCAGACCAAGGGAATCACTTTGTATCCTGAAACGCCTTTGTAACGTGAGGCAATAGTTTCCCGTTCAGGTACTTCGTAACCTGAAACCTTTGTATGGTGAGCAGGGTTGGGTAGGGTTACTTTAACTGGATTACTTTCAATGACTTTTGGATGACTCCAATACCAAATATGTTAATAAAAGACAAAAGAAAATAAATATGAATAAAATGACTCCATTTTTGCAGGCTTGAGGAGTAACGGAATACATGGAACGGCAAAAAGGATGTTGGCAAGCTGTTTGGATTTATTTCCATTTTGTTTCTGTCGCATTTTATGTTCGTTTTGCCGAAGATCAAAGAGATCAAAGCCAGGAGAGAAAGCTTACCACGTGTTGTGAGTCATCTTTTTTTTCATATTTAGTTTCTTGAAAATAGGATATCATTTTATTCATGATTTTCAAGGTATTGGATCGAGACTGTATTCGCGGATAAGGAAAAATCAATTTTTTGATTTAATGCTGCACAAAAATGTTTGACCACCCTTGCTGTAAAAAATGAGTCCAAAAGTGAAAAACTGTGAATTGTATCTTTTAGCCAAAAAGTTGTTCTACATATTCTGGGACATCGTTCCTCGGAGCGCCATCCCTTTGCTGACATCTATAATCTAATCTCTAATCTGTTTATTTGCGGCCCGAAATGTTTATTTTTATCCACGGCGTGAAGGGCGCGTTTGTTTTGCCGACCTTTACGTTTGACGGTCATGTGCAGAATCACTACTTTGAAAATCGAGTGAGTTTTGTAAATTGTATTTGTGATTTCATTTTTGAACTGGTTGTCGTACTTTTACAAAAAAAAATTGAGGCTTCAATGGGCCATCTTAGAAAAAACATGAATACGTTTTCTTTTGATTTAAAATAAATTGTCTTTATTGTCATTTTCATAGTGATGTCATGAACCGGAACAGGACCCAAACACGTGACGTTTCCTTTTATTTTACGGCAAATGGGGAGTCAGGCACGTCAGGCAGCAGTCTGGCTTCAAATGATAGGAAACCAGAAGCCGACGAGATCTATACCAATTGCCCGAGTAGATATCGGACAGGACGGGACAGACAGGATTGATAATGATACAGGATATCGAAATAAAACAGGAAAAAATTGCTGGTAAAGAAAACTGGATATTATAATAATAAACAGGACAAAAATAGACGGGAACGATACTGGACAGGAAACGCAGGCAGGAAACCGGAGTCCAAACCCACGTCTTGCAGGGCAGAGGTTCATTGACGGACTGACAAAGGGTGAGTGTGAGATCTGAGCTTAAATAGAAGGGAAGCCAATCTGTCAACGAGCCGCAGCTGGCGCCACACGGGCGGGGCCAATTGGGCGCCATGGCAACCGTGACATTGTCCCCAGTTTCCCTTCCTGCATAATCCAGTCCACGATAAATTGAACAGGTCTACATTATCTGAGGTATCGGATTTTAAACATATAAAAAAATCAATTAGTCAATTACATTTTCCTCCTAGCCCCACTTTAGGTCAATTAACGTTGAAACCAAAAATGTCGAAAGATAAATCTTACATTAATAAATCCACTATTGATAAAGCAATTAGTTAAAAACCCATTTACTTAAAGGGACACTGTGTAATAACCTACCACTAGATGTCACTATGTCATGTTTGGTGGTCATGTCACAAAAAGTGACCAAACCTCGACATTTTCTTCCCATTTATTTGCTGAGCTTTTCACAAGGTTTTGGGTTTGTGTAGCAGCAAGATGGCGGACAATCATAGTAGCTTCTTTTAGGTGAGGCTTATATCATATCAAATATATACATTTTTCAAAATTCACGTTTATATTATGGGCAGCACGGCGGGGCAGGTTAGCGCATGTGCGGCACAGATCATGTCATGGGAACCTCCTGCGTGGGTTCAAATCCAGCTCCAGACTTCCTGTGCGGAGTTTGTATGTTCTCCCCGTGCTTGCGTGGGTTTCCTCCGGGCACTCCGGTTTCCTCCCTTATTCCAAAAACATGCATTTCAGGTGGATCGGCCGGTCCAAATTGTCCCTAGGTGTGAATGAGCGAATGAGTTGTCTGTCCCCGTGTGCCCTGCGATTGGCTGGCAACCAGTTCAGGGTGTCCCCTGCGCACTGCCGGATGATTGCTGGGATGGGCTCCAACACCCCCGCGACCCTACTGAGGATAAGCGGTGCAGCTAATGAGATGAGACGTTTATATTATATGCTCATTCTGTTTTTAATATTGGACACCTGCACAGGAAATATCATAGGATGCCAGTTCATTATCTCGACTTTTTACATCATTGTCACTATCGGCCAATAATGGAGCTGTTCTTTGATTGCCACACCATTTTGGGCGGATCTGCTTTTTATAACCTTGGAGATTTAAAGAAAAGATAGTACTCAGGGAAGGGCTTTTAGAACGGTTGGAATTTCTTATTGAAGTTTTGGGTCCTCTCCTGTTCTCCTTGCAAAGTTCGGAATCCATTGATGAGCTCTTATTTTGAGTGTTTAGTAAACTATAAACTCATGTGTAGTTTTTGTGTTTTTGCATGCTTTTCAAATCAATATATTTTTTTAATAAACAAGTTTGTTTTTTGAGGTGCTCAATAATGCACAATGTACCTTTAAATCAGGGGTGTCCAAATTTTAAAGAAATCGCTGAAAATGTTTCTAACAGTCTTTAATGAATTCAAGGATTGCTGTGCTTGGCGATCGGCGTCATGATCTCTTAGCTCACCTTTGTAGCAGTTTCATTTGACTCGTGGGATCCTGTGAAAAAAAGTACTGCTTTGTTGTTAAAGCAGCTTCCAATTGCTTCACCTTTTCACAGTGTTTGTTTCCAGTTGGCTTGTCATAGTCAGCATGTTTCCTCTGGCAGTTTCTCCTGGCATATTAGGCAAACGCAGGTTCAGATTTAGAGGAAAAATTACTCCAGTTTTGCCTTGTCCTGGAAGCGGCGGCCCTCACAGTCAACTTTCCTTTTTTATTTATAGTCTCAATGTTGGAAAATAGGGTTGGCTAAAATTCTCACAGAAAGCCAAGGACAAGATAGATAGATAGATAGATAGATAGATAGATAGATAGATAGATAGATAGATAGATAGATAGATAGATAGATAGATAGATAGATAGATAGATAGATAGATAGATAGATAGATAGATAGATAGATAGATAGATAGATAGATAGATAGATAGATGGCTGGGTAGATAGATAGATAGATAGATAGATAGATAGATAGATAGATGGCTGGGTAGATAGATAGATAGATAGATAGATAGATAGATAGATAGATAGATAGATAGATAGATAGATAGATAGATAGATAGATAGATAGATAGATAGATAGATAGATAGATAGATAGATAGATAGATAGATAGATAGATAGATAGATAGATAGATAGATAGATAGATAGATAGATAGATAGATAGATAGATAGATAGATGGCTGGATAGATAGATAGATAGATAGATAGATAGATAGATAGATAGATAGATAGATAGATAGATAGATAGATAGATAGATAGATAGATAGATAGATAGATAGATAGATAGATAGATAGATAGATAGATAGATAGATAGATAGATAGATGGCTGGGTAGATAGATAGATAGATAGATAGATAGATAGATAGATAGATAGATAGATAGATAGATAGATAGATAGATAGATAGATAGATAGATAGATAGATAGATTAGATGGATAGATAGATACTTTATTCATCCCCGTAGGGAAATTCACACTTCCAGCAGTATCAATTGAAAAATAAAAAAATATAGATATAGAATACAAAAATACCCAAGATAACATTTTGCTATAGAGTATTTAAATAGTGTTACGGAAAATACACACTGTAGTAAGAATAAGATCATATGCAAATGTAGGGGTGGGGTTTAATGTGGGCTTTTGCTCCCCCGGGTGGGGTTAAAGAGCCTCATGGCATGAGTAGGAAATGATCTCGATTTGAACAACTCACTGAAGGTTATTGTTTTTTGCTTTTTTGTTTATGCAATTGTATTTTTGGGGAAGTCTATTTTTCAAAAGTGAGATACAAATGTTGTTTTCACCTCTCTAATTCAAAATATTTTGATTTTTATTCGCAAAATGCGCCTTTTCTCTTCTTGAATTGCAATTGTCGGTGTCCCTAATGAAGTGTCCCCTGAGGTGGCACGTTAGATAAACATGTTAGCAAAGAGTCTCCACGGGAAAGTTTGAGCTTGTTAGCGGAGACAGCACAAAACAATGAGTGAGTTATTTAGTCAAAGCGGGGACGTGTCCCCGGAGACGGGTGTCTCCGTCACCCCTCCCTCGACTTCTTCAGGGCCCCCTCCCTCAGCCATGCCAGTTTAATTAGGCCCGAAGGTCATAAAGTTTAACAGTGGCGGCGGAGTTTTTTTCCTCCGCCCCCCCCGAACGCAGACGACCCGGCGCTAGGAAGCTTCCGAGGGGTTCCCTCGGCCGCCCCCCCCTCGTCTTTAATTAAACGTGATGTCATCCAACATGGCGGAGGTCGGGAAGCGGTTTCGCAGGTCGCGGTCGGAAGTTTTCTCGGTCCTGCCCGAGCGGTTTTGCTCCCGAGTCCACGTGCGCCCGTAAAGTCTGGTGTTTCCTGCGCTCCTGCCTCAGGTTTCGTTTGCCACCGTGACTTTTAAGACCCTTAAGACCAATGTTCCCTGTAATTTTCCTTACGGGTCTGAGCGTTCACACAAAGTCGGTGAGCAACGCTTGAAACAACAGTGAGCAACCATAATCCCAAGTGTGGCAACTAAATCATTATCAAACATGTCCAAAACTTGACATCACCTTACATTTTGCTGAGTTTCCGGCAATGCAAAATTATTTTTCTCTTTTGAATGAATTGACTCATGTACGATGGCCGACAAACGTCATTTGTTCTTACAATTCTTTCACAAGATATGCATTTCTTTTTATTTCCTGATATATTTTGTCGCATAATGTTAACATTTTTGGGGGCTTATTGAGTCGGTTGTAAGATACAGAACTGTACTTAATCACATTTTTTAGTGGAAGTACAATGTTGGCAACAAGATTCACTTGATATCATTGGAAATTATTTGAATGCAACACAAACCTTTTCCCGTGTTTTTTTCTACATTTTTTTTTTAATTCCTTTAAAAAAAATGTCATAATGTTTATTTTTTCTGAGCTGTTACTTTTTTCTTTTGGGGGCGGCAGTAGCTCAGGAGGTAGAGAGCTCGTCTTGGGATCAAGGGATCCCAGTTCGAATCCCGGCTCGTCCGTGTTACATGTCGAAGTGTCCTTGGGTAAGACACTGAACCCCTAATACCCCCAATAAGCAGGTTAGCGCCTTACATGGCTGCAAGGCCGCTATTGGGAAATGTGGAGCACATTGTAAAGCGCTTTGGGAAGTCATTGACTTGAAAAGCGCTATAGAAATGCAGATCATTTCATTTCATTTTCATTTCTTTATTTACTTTTTTCCTACATGTCTTTCTTTTCTTTTTTTCTGGCTTTTTTTCTAAATTTTTCCTTCTTTTTTTCTCTTCGTTTTGTGTCTTTTTTGCTCAGCTTTTCACTGCTTTTTCATTTTGGTATTTTTTTCTTTTTTGTTCTATTTCCCCCTTATTTTAAGTCATTTTGTGCATTATTTTACATCGTATTTACTCATGTTGGGATTAAAGAAGCAAAAACAACCCGAAGAGCCGTTTAGGACCCGAAAGAGCCGGTTCCTTTTAGTGAGCCGAGCCGAAGAAGCCGGTTCTCGACAAACTCTACTAACTTTACTCAACTTCGTTCTCCTTCGACTCGACTTCAGAATACCGCATTTAAGACACAACTTCAGGGGAACCCGTGAATTTTGACCTTCATGCACTGTATCTTTGACTTAAGTCGCTTCTTAATGAGTAATTTCGAGCCCTCATTTTTGTGCGCTGGCTCGATTTTCTTGTGCGCGCAGCTTAGAGGGAACACTGCTTAAGACCCTTTAAATGTCACCGGTTAGGATTTAGTGGAATGCTCAAAGTGACCGGTGTGCTCGGGCTAACGGGATGTGCTTTGTCAAAGTGTCAGAACAAAAACATTCAACGTTTTAAAGAAGAAAAAATGTGAAACAAATAAATCATTTCTTGGGAGATTTAAGACCCTGAAGACTTCAAATGTCAAAAGCCAGGTAAAGGAATGCTAAAACTGATTTGTTCTTCTTACTGTGAAGTTTTCTTTTCAAACTGTAATTTGAGAAGGGAAAATACTTTATAGCATTGCTTAAATGAGGTAATATATTACCATAAACTTTATGTATGACTGCAGACCCAAAGTTTTTGTGTCAGGACCAGAACGGAAACAGGACCCGCTCGTGTAATGTTTACCACAAGTTTTATTGAAGGAACGAGGAAGGGGTGCGTCCACGATCCAGTGTTCGCTCTCGTACTCGGCTTGTGATCCGAACATGGAAGTGGATCCTCCGTAGCGAGCGATGGTGGTGCCAGGGACGGGAAAACTGGTCGGTAGCCGGGACTGGAGAGCAAAAACGTGGTCGGGGTCAGAAACAAGTCGTAAGCCGGGACGGGAAAGTAGACGTGGTCGGGATCAAAAACGGGTCGTAAGTGGGGACGGGAGTGCAGAGGTGGTCGAGATCAAAACGGATCGTAGCCGGAGACAAACGAGAGCAAAAAGGCGACAGGCGGGAGTCAGGGGTCGAAATAAGGCTTGCCGTGAAAAACAGAGGTTCGCAGACGGACGGACAACAGGGGATTGACAGGACAGGGTTTAAATAGTGGGGAGGCCAATCTGTTGACAAGCTGCAATGGGCGGGGCCAATTGGTCGCCATGGCAACCGTGACATTTTGTTTATTTAAAAAAAACGCTAGCTTTAAACGGTATGAGCAAAAAACGCTTTTACACACATATATATATATATATATATATATATATATATATATATATATATATATATATATATATATATATAAAACCATTATCTGCACCGCAGTAGTAGGCGAAACATTGAACCGGTTGCCAGCCAGTCGCAGGGCACACAAGGACAGACAATTTGCTCGCTCATTCACACCAAGGGACAATAAGGACCGGCCAATTAACCTGAAATGCATGTTTTTGGAATGTGGGAGGAAACCCACACAAACACGGGGAGAACATGCAAACTCCACACAGAGGGTTCGATCTCATGACCTCAGAACCGTGCCGCACACACGCTAACCACTGCACCGCTGTGCTGCCCCATATCCATCCATTATCTGCACCCCTTATCTTCTGTAGGGTCGCGGGGGCGCTGGAGCCCATCCCAGCTGTCTTCAGACAGTGGGCAGGGGACACCCTTAACTGGTTGCCAGCCAATTGCAGGGCAAACAGGGACAGACAACTCGCTCGCTCATTCACACCTAGGGACAATTTGGACCAGCTAAGTAACCTGAAAATGCATGTTTTTGGAATGTGGGAGGAAACCGGAGTACCAGGAGGAAGCGCGGGGAGAACATGCAAACTTCACACAGAAGGTTTGATCTCACAACCTCAGAACTGTGCCGCACACGCGCTAACCACTGCCCCGCCGTGCTGCCCTATTATATATAAATGTCATCTGTCTTTGATGACATCGTAACCCTTCTTCCTCCGTTGATTTCCAGGCACTGAGGCGAGCTGCGAGAACGAAGGAGAGGTCCTGGACATCCCCAACATCACCGACAACCCTTGCATCACTTGCGTCTGCCTGGTAAGTTCCATCTCTTCCTCTTTTTCCTTTCTTCCTGTTAACATCGGTCACGCCGATCATCAACCGGGCCCTTCGTCCCTTATCGGGATCGGCAACGTGACTTTGTCTGCTTTGAGTGTTTGCATTGCTCCTTTCACAACTGAACAAACGCCAGCTTTGTCGGGAGTCAATACCAGGAAGCTGATGTGTCAGGGTGGGAATTTGCTACCAGTGGCGGCCTGTGTTATATTGGCAGGGTTGGGTAGGGTTACTTTAACTGGATTACTTTCAATGACTTTTGGATGACTCCAATACCAAATATGCTAATAAAAGACAAAAGAAACTAAATAGGAATAAAATGATGACTCACAACACGTGGTAAGCTTTCTCTCCTGGCTTTGATCTCTTTGATCTCCGGCAAAACTAACATCAAATGCAGGGTTGGGTAGGGTTACTTTAACTGGATTACTTTCAATGACTTTTGGATGACTCCAATACCAAATATGCTAATAAAAGACAAAAGATACTAAATAGGAATTAAATGATGACTCACAACACGTGGTAAGCTTTCTCTCCTGGCTTTGATCTCTTTGATCTCCGGCAAAACAAACAAAAGATGCGACAGAAACAAAATGAAAATAAATCCAAACAGCTTGCCAACATCATTTTTGCCATTCTATGTATTCCGTTCCTCCCCAAGCCTGCACAAAATTTAGTCATTTTATTCATATTTGGTTTCTTTTGTCTTTTATTAGCATATTTGGTATTGGAGTAATCCAAAAGTCATTGAAAGTAATCAAGTTAAAGTAACCCTACCCAACCCTGCCCCTTCATACACCCCCCCCCAGAGAAAAACAAAGCCTGCAACAATGACAATACAAACATCTTCTTTGTTCTCCTCTATCCTCACTGTAAAATGTGAAACTGGAGTGCCAGGTCCAATTTCGTTGTCACAATATGTTGAACCCATTCTATTCTATTCTAGTCCGATTCAAGGCCATCGTACCAAACCCAGAGCCTTTCCCAATATACAGGGTTGGTTAGGGTTACTTTAACTTGATTACTTTCAATGACTTTTGGATGACTACAATACCAAATATGCTAATAAAAGACAAAAGAAACTAAATATAAATAAAATGATGACTCACAACACGTGGTAAGCTTTCTCTCCTGGCTTTGATCTCGTTGATCTCCGGCAAAACTAACATAAAATGCGACAGAAACAAAATGAAAATAAATCCAAACAGCTTGCCAAAATCATTTTTGCCGTTCCATGTGTTCCGTTCCTCCCCGGCCTGCACAAAATTTAGTCATTTTATTCATTTTTGGTTTCTTTTGTCTTTTATTAGTATATTTGGTATTGGAGTAATCCAAAAGTAATTTTAAGTAATCCAGTTAAAGTAATCCTACCCAACCCTGTATATTGGGAAAGGCTCTGGGTTTGGTACGATGGCTTTCAATCGGACTAGAATAGAGCAGAATGGGTTGAACATATTGTGACAACAAAATTGGACGTGGCACTCCAGTTTCACATTTTACAGTGATGATAGAAGAGAACAAAGAATATAAAGGAACAAAGAAGATGTTTGCATTGTCCTTGTTACAGGATTTGTTTTCTCCGGAGGGAGGTGTATGAGGGGGCAGGGTTGGGTAGGGTTACTTTAACTGGATTACTTTCAATGACTTTTGGATTACTCCAATACCAAATATGCTAATAAAAGACAAAAGAAACAAATATGAATAAAATGACTCAATTTTGTGCTGGCTTGGGGAGTAACGGAATACACGGAACGGCAAAAATGATGTTGGCACGCTGTTTGGATTTATTTTCATTTTGTTTCCGTCGCATTTTATGTTCGTTTTGCCGGAGATCAAAGAGATCAAAGCCAGCAGGGAAAGCTTACCACGTGTTGTGAGTCATCATTTTTATCATCCGTCTGCGAACCTCAGTAAACACTAGGCAATCCTCTTTCGACCCTGACTCCAAACTGTCCCGTTTTTTTGCTCCCGTCTGCCCCTGGCGTCGACCGTTTTTTTGGATCCTGACCACATGTGCTCTCCCGTCCTGCTTTCATTTCATTTGCCCGACTAAATGTGTTTTGATGACTTAAAGTAGACAGAAATCGAAACTACTTTCAGACCTATCACATTTCAAGTTTGATGTCACGGTTGCCAAGGTGCCCAATTGGTCCCGCCCATGTGCCATGGTTGTCATGGCGCCTAATTGGCCCCGCCCGTGTGGCGCCAGCTGCAGCTTGCTGACAAATTGGCTCCCTGTCAGTATTTAACCTCTGTCCTGTCAGTCCCCTTTTGTCCGTCCATCTGCGAATCTGTTTTTACACTTTTTTCGCCTGTCCTCCCGTTACGATCTGTTTTGAGCTACACCACTTATGCTCTCCCGTCCCGAATTACGACCTGTTTTGATCCCGACCACGTCTGTTCTCCCGCCCCGAATAACGATTCGTTTTTTGATTCCGATCACGTTTTTGCTCTTCCACCCCAGCTACTGATCCGTTTTTTCCGTTCCCGACACCGCCATCGCTCGCCACGGAAGTCCACTTCCGCGTCTGAGCAACCTACACCCTGCGAGCAGTGATCTCTGGATCGTGTGTGCAATCCTTCCCCTTCCTACCATTAAAACTGTGAGAAACGTTGCGCGAGTGGGTCCTGTCTCTGTTCTGGTGCTGATGATGTCGCCATTTAATGTTTTCTGATTGGTTGGTCAAAGTGAAACATCTATAGTGATCTGGGCAAACAGTGACATGCGTTCATCATGGAAATATAAAATGTTCTATAAGTATATAAAACTATTAATATATGGTGCTATATATATTCAGTGTTAATGTTCTTTCTCATTTAATTTCACAATTTTGGATTTTCCTGGAGACAGGACTAACTTGCGTTGCGTTTCTCACAAGTTTTATTGGAAAAAAGATCCGTGGTTCGCTGGACGCGGGAAGCAAGTCGCTCTGATACTCGGATTGTGCTCCAAACGCGGAAATGGAGAGCGATGGCGGTGTCGGGGACAGGAGATCAAAAACGTAGTCCGGGTCGGAAGAGAGTCGTAAGCCAGAAAAGAAGAGAAGACGTTGTCGGGGACAAAAAGAGGTCGGAAGCCTGGACGGGTGAGCAGACGTGGTCAGGATCCAAAACGGGTCGAAGCGGGGGACAGACTGGAACAAAAAAAACGGGACAGGTGGGAGTCGGGGTCGAAAAAGGCTTGCCTAGTGTTCACTGAGGTTCGCAGACGGACTGACAAAAGGGGACAGACAGGACTGGGTTCAAATACTGATCGGGAGCCAATCAGAACCTGCGGCACAGTCACATAAGTAATTATGACACTGAAGATTTTAAGGATTTGATTGAATGGTTGTTGAAGACATTGCTACAGTTACTTGGAGTTTTTTTCACCAAGTACTTTTATTTTTACTTAAGCAATTATTTGGATGACTATTTTTTGAGTGATATTATTGATACTGAGTAATGTTATTCTGTGGAACAGTACTTGTACAGTATTACTGTAGTTTTATTCTGGGAAAAGGTTTGCAGTATTTCTGCAGTAGTATTTCCATCGCAGTATATTTAAAGTATTTCCATAGTAGTATTTTTGTTGTATTTCTATTGTAGAATTTTTGTTCTATATCTGGAGTATTTTGTAGTATTGCTGTTGTAATATATCTGTAGAAGTGTTTTTGCAGTATTTCTGTCATACTTCTGTCATAATATTTCTGTAGTGGTATTTTTGTATTATTTATGTAGAAATATTTTTAAGCAATTCTATCGTAGTACTTTAGTATTATTTTTGTAGAATATTTGTAGTATTTCTTTAGTATTTTGTAATGTTACTGTAGTTGTATTTTCGTGGTATTTTTCTCGTAACATTTCTGTGGTAGTATTTCCATTTTATGGTATTGCTGTATTCGTATGTTTTTTGTATTTTTATACAGATTTGCTATTTATTCAAAATGAAAACAAAATAATTAAATGATAAAATGTTAAATCCCTGTTTTGAAAGCATAAAATATGATATTTAGTTTTGTAGTCATTTTGTGGGATTGCTTTAGTTCTTCTGTCTTTCTATTTTTATTTGGAAGACTATTTTTTGAGTGATATTATTGATATTGAGTGATATTATTCTGAAGGAACAGTACCTTTACTTGAGTAAAATCTTTGGCTACTCTACCCACGTCTGGAATTAATCCAACAATTTTGTAGCGAAAATTGAAAAAAAACTGTATGAAATTCCTTTTCTCTGGACCCGGGGGTTTTGTCGTCATGGCCACCGTGGAATTGTGGTACTTATCAGGTCGGCATCAGTTAAAAGGCCACCAAAATGGGGATGTCACTCATCAGTAGCTAATTGTTGACCCAGACTTTAACCCCATCAAGCAGCCATCGTGACTCTCTTGTCAGTCTTTGTAGTCGATCTCGTCAAAACATGATGACGGTGACACGGAAAAATAGGATACGATATTTGCTCTGGGGACACGATACAGTCACAAAAATCGATGGTTGTCAGGCAAAGTGCTGTTTTTAACACTAAAATGAGGACCTCTAGGATACATGTGTCAAACTACCGGCCCGCGGGCCACGTCCGGCCCGCCGTGTAATCATATCCGGCCCGCAAGACTATTTTCCATTACGCCGTCTCATCCCTGGACATCATATTCTGACGTTTTAGTCACTGTACCTATTCCTTCATATATGACGTAGACTACACTATATACCAGGGGTCAGGAACCTATGGCTCGTGGGCCATATATGGCCCTTTCTATGAGGACCAGGGTTGGGTAGGGTTACTTTAACTTGATTACTTTTGGATTACTCCAGTACCAAATGTGCTAATAAAAGACAAAATAAACTAAATATGAATCAAATGATGACTCACAACACGTGGTAAGCTTTCTCTCCTGGCTTTGATCTCTTTGATCTCCGGCAAAACGAACATAAAATGCAGGGTTGGGTAGGGTTCCTTTAACTGGATTACTTTCAATGACTTTTGGATGACTCCAATACCAAATATGCTAATAAAAGACAAAAGAAACTAAATAGGAATGAAATGATGACTCACAACACGTGGTAAGCTTTCTCTCCTGGCTTTGATCTCTTTGATCTCCAGCAAAACGAACATAAAATGCGACAGAAACAAAATGAAAATAAATCCAAACAGCTTGCCAACATCATTTTTGCCGTTCCATGTATTCCGTTACTCCCCAAGCCTGCACAAAATTTAGTAATATTATTCATATTTAGTTTTTTTTGTCTTTTATTAGCATATTTGGTATTGGAGTAATCCAAAAGTCATTGAAAGTAATCAAGTTAAAGTAACCCTACCCAACCCTGATGAGGACCCATGTACAACGCTACAGAATCCTTTATATAAAAGCTCACTATATAATCTGTGTTCAGTGTTCAGATACCTTATGATGAAATCCACGGAACAAACTGTAAATACGCCAAAACACCGGAAAAGACCTTAAAGTTATTTGATTGGGTGAGTGGGAGGGATGGGTGGAGCTCCCATCTCTCGCCCTACTCCGTCTGCGCCAAAGGTAAGCGCATCAGGCTCCCTGTTCTCAGAATGTTGTGACCTTTTTACAAAATAATTTGTGGAGCATTTTCATATTTCTACTTTTGACAGGAGATATATTAAGGAGAGCAAAATCTTTTGGGATATTTAAGTTTTTTTTTAATACATACATTGACAAAGGGGCAAAGGAATTTGAATGTTATTTTGATGCTAAGTTAAGTTCTAAGTTGTATAATTGAACAAGATATTTTTATTTAGAGCAAAATAATAAATACTGTATAAGTGATTTAAGGTTTAGATTTAATATTCTTGTCTGTTTTTAGTCATATTTATGTTCCAAAAACATTCAGTTTAAGTGTGTTCAATAAATGTTTGTCCTGGTTGGACCGCGACCTTAAGTGTGTTTCGAATTTTGGCCCCTTGTGCAATTGAGTTTGACATCCCTGCTCTAGGAGCTAAGGCCGTTACTGTCATATTGCGGGAATGTCATTTCAAGTTTTATGACCAGGGATTTGGGTTTTACTGATTTATGCGGCGATGATTACATCTTTTGGATAGCCTTTTTGACCAAATGTCTGGGTTTTTTCATCGCCAAAAATCGTGAATTTTGACTCGGTCACATCTTGTTGTCTCAAATTGTTGGAATTAATTGTTACTCAAAAGCAATGCTTCTCAATATTTTCTGGATAGAAGAAATCACTTCGCGCGCCCGATGGCCTACAAACGTCATTTGTTTTTACAATTCTTTCACAAGATATCCATTTCTTTTTATTTCCTGATATATTTTGTCGCATAATGTTAACATTTTGGGGTCTTATTGAGTCGGTTGTAAGATACAGAACTGGACTTAATCACATTTTTTAGTGGAAGTACAATGTTGGCAACAAGATTGACTTGGTATCGTTGGAAATTATTTGAATGCAACACAAACTTTTTCTTCTTTTTTCCGTGTTTTTTTTCTACTTTTTTTTTAATTCCTTTAAAAAAAACTCATTGTGTTTACTTTTTTCTTTTTGTTCTCTATTTACTTTTTCCCTACATTTCTTTTCTTTTTTTCTGTCTTTTTTCTAAATTTTTCCTTCTTTTTTTTCTCTTCCTTTTGTTTCTTTTTTTCTCAGCTTTTCACTACTTTTTCATTTTGGTATTTTTTTCTTTTTTGTTCTATTCCCCCCTTCCTTTAAGTCATTTTGTGCATAATTTTACATAATATTTAGTCACGTTGGGATTAAAGAAGCAAACCTGAAGAGCCGTTTAGGACCCGAAAGAGTCGATTCCTTTGAGTGAGCCGAGCCGAAGGAGCCGGTTCTCGACAAACTCTACCGACTTTACTCAACTTCGTTCTACTTTGACCTTGACTTCAAAACACCGCATTTAGGACACAACGTCAGGGGAACCCGTGTATTTCTACCTTCATGCACTGTAACTTTGACTTAAGTCGCTTCTTAATTAGTAATTTCGAGCCCTGAATTTTGTGCGCTGGCTCGATTTTCTTGTGCACTGAGAATGTGCGAGCAGTTTGCAATTGCATGCCCACTTTTTTGTCCATTTTTTCACTCATTTTGTGCCACCTGAAAGGAGGTCTGTCTTTTTTTTTCAAAAGGGTGGGGGGTATATCCTGCGTGTGTTCAAGTACTTCCACATCTGTCAGCCCTCTCGTTACCCCCCTCCAACCCCCCAAGACTTGCAGTGAGTCTCCTGTCGCCAAGCCGTCTGATGGATTTTGTGCTTGGGTTGCTCACACGTAGACTCGTATATATTGTGTACGTGTGTGTGTTTTGGGGGGTCTGGACCCACTACACTTGGCTTGAACACACACACAGAGGGACTATTGTGAGACTGACATTGCAGTCGCCATGACGATCCGTTATCTCCATCACCTCTTCATCAAGTCGCCTGCCTGTCCGTCTGTTTGTCTGTCTGTTCGTCTCACATCTTGGTCATGGTCAAGTGCTTTTCCAAAGACAATTGGGAAAATAACTCAAGGGGGGATTTCTCATCCTGGGATTTGGAGGAATTATTATAGAATACGTTATATACGATGTTTGTCCTTGATCATGTTACAGTGGAACCTCGGTTCTCGACCATAATCCGTTCCAGAACCCTGTTCGAAAACCGATTTGTTCGATCGCCGAAATCATTTTTCCCATTAAACATAAAGTAAATCGTTTTAATCCGTTCCAACACCCTGAATGTTTACCTTGAATGTTTAACGTAAAGCTAACCCAGGCTAATCGTAAGATTACGCTAACATGAACGTGTAAAAATAAAAAAAAAAGGATAAAGAAAAGAATTATGAATAGGATTTCTTACCTTTGTGGCGGTCAGCAGAAGGCGCAGGTGGGCGGTGGGGAGAGGAAAATCATCAAAGGTTTTTTAACCTCTTTCAAAACTTGCGGCCGTTGCTTGCTTTTAGCACTCACTCCCTTAGCCACATCACTAGATTTCACAGCCTCCTTATTCTTTAGTATCGTACTGATCGTAGATTTAGCCATGCTGTATTCACTAGCAAGATCAGACACTCGCACACCTCCTTCATATTTGGCTATTATTTCTTTCTTAAATGCAATAGTTGTATGATTTTTTTGACCGAACAGCGAAGCAAGAATTTCTCAAAATTTTGGGTCGGACTCCGATTTGTTCGAACTGAGAGGCGTTCGAAAACCGAGGTTCCACTGTACCTTTATTGTCATTGTTACAACATGGGTTGAATATATTGTGTCAACGAAATTAGACGTGGCACTTCAGGTCCACATTTTACAGTGAGGATAATGAAAACAAAGAGATAAAAGAAACAAAGAAGATGTTTGTACTGTCCTTGTTGCATAGGCTTTGTTTTCCTCCGGAGGGGGGTGTATAAGCGGGTGAGGGACAGACAGAGATGGCCGGATCCAACTAGATGTTTGATCTTACTTTACACACGGTCCAGTGTTTTTTCCCCAATTGCTCAGTGAATAGGATTTCTTACCTTTGTGGTGGTCAGCAGAAGGCGCAGGTGGACGGTGGTGCTATTGTTTCTTACTCAAATGCAATAGTTGTACGCACTACTTTTCTTTTTTCACCTGTAGCAACTTTGCTGCTTGCACTGACTTTCTTCGGAGGCATAATTAGGGGCTAAAACACCCGTACGCCGCTCAGCATGGCACCCTAGCGTACGCACTCACGCATTACCGGCGTTCGAACTCCGATTTTTTGACAGAACCGAAATTTTTGGTCGGACTCCGATTTGTTCGAACTGAGAGGCGTTCGAAACCGAGGTTCCACTGTATACTCAGATATAGAAAACGTTAAAGAAAACTGTTTTAACTACTTAGTTCGGGGGGTCGGAAACAGGCGGCTATGGAGCAGCATGCGGCTCTTTGGCGGTACCTTGTGGCTCCCTGGCATGTTTTCAAAACTGTTTGATAATGGAAAATGATATGGTCTCTGTAGGAGGACAAATATGACACAAACATTCTTCACAGTTTCCAATGAATATAGATATATATGGAGTATATATATATATATATATATACACACTATGTGTTGTCTTCCTTAAATGGCTCTTTCAAGGGGCGGCCGGGTGGTTAGCGCGCAGCCCCACAGTTCTGAGGTCATGGGTTGAAATCCAGCTACCAGCCTTCCATACCAGCTTGGTGGCCTTGTGGGTAGGGCGCCGGCCCCGAGACTGGGAGGTTACTGGTTCGAGCCTCAGACTTACAACATTGGTACCCGTTGTCTCCCTGATTGGGGGTTTTGGTCACCTAATGACTCCCAACTCATCAGTTAAACTGAAACTGTGCTGAGTTTGCATGCACTCCGGTTTCCTCCCACATTCCAAAAACAGGTTAATTTTGCGGTCCAAACTGTCCTTAGTGAGTTGTCTGTGTCTGTGTGCCCTGTGACTGGCAGACAATCGGTTCAGGGTGTCCCCTGCCCACTGCCCGAAGATAACTGGGATGGGCTCCAGCACCCCCGTGGCCCTACTGAGGATAAGCTAGGCAGAAAATAGATGAATAGATAGCCCTTTCAACATTTTGGTTTGGCAATGGGTGTAATGGGAGGCCTTTGGAGATGAAATTTTTCCCTTTTTATTATAAATCGGGTCCAAAGACTTGTTTGTTGCTCATCAAAGTTTTGTAGATTGCAAAAGTTCTGCTCCCTGGGCCGAGCTTCTATCCATTTTCTAAAATTGTGAATGAATATACTTGCAGACACATCATACTTCCTCACGTTTGGATTAGTTTTATTAATTTGGTTTTTAAACAGTCTCCATTAAAGCAAACTAATGTATTATGTCCTTGTTTGAAGCAATTCGTTTCATACTTAATTTTGTAGTATTACCGAAGTCGTTTTTTTTTTTTTTTTTTTTGTATTTTTGCAATATCTCTGCATTTGGATTTTTGTAGTATTTTTGTATCAATTTTGTAGAATTACTGGAGTTTTTTTGGGGGAAAAATGTTTGTAGTATTTCTGCAGTAGTATTTCCATAGTAGTATTTTTGTTGAATTTCTATGGTAGAATCTTTGTTCTATAGCTGGAGTATTTTGTGGTATTGCTGTTGTAATATATCTGTAGAAGTACTTTTGCAGTATTTCTGTCATACTTCTGTCATAATATTTCAGTAGTGGTATTTTTGTATTATTTATGTAGAAATATTTTTAAGCAATTCTATCGTAGTACTTTAGTCTTATTTTTGTAGAATATTTGTAGTATTTATTTAGTATTTTGTAATGTTACTGTAGTTGTATTTTCGTGGTATTTTTCTTGTAGCGTTTCTGTAGTAGTATTTCTATCTTATGGTATGACTGTATTCGTATGTTTTTTGTATTATCACACAGATTTGTTATTTATTCAGAATGAAAGCAAAATAATTAAATGATAAAATGTTAAATCCATGTTTTTAAAGCATAAAATATGATATTTAGTTTTGTAGTCATTTTGTGGGATTGTTTTAGTTTTTCTGTAGTAGTATTTTTTTTGTTGACACACAAAGGAACAACATTGGCACCATAATACATGTTTTTTTTTTTTGTAATGCATTATTTTTTTGTTATATGCGTCGCCATTATATTTGGACCATTTTCGTTTGGCGGGCCGGATGAAAAAGCCTGGCAGTCCACATGTGGCCCATGCACCACAGTTTGCCCACCTCACATTGAATAAATGTGAATTTAACTGTGAACCCTAAAAAATACACACACACCCACAAATTTACTCACCTACACTTTATCCAGGAAAAAAGGGACTGAGGGGTTCAGGGGAAGTAAGTGAGTCCGTTTGGGGAATTCCTTTCCCCGAAGCTACTGTGGCTCATGCAGTGTTAAGGGGGGTCCCGACCTGTTTGTGTAGGAGGTGAAAGTTCAGGAAGAAATCGGGGGGATGGCGGCTGAAGCGGATGAAGTGAAAGTGATGGAAAAGAGCAAGGAAAACGGGATGATGGGGTTCAACAGAAGGGCAGCAACCTCAGGCATTGTCTCCCTCTAGCGGTAAAGTAGTAAAACAACATCATACTTGAGTGAAAATGTCGCAAAGCCAGTATTAAAACACACTTCTATTATACTACACCCACGTCTACTACTACTACTACTACTGACAATAAATAAGGGAAACAATAAAGAAGAAGAAAAACAAAAAAGAAGAATGAAGAAGAAGGAGAATAAAGAAGAATAGGAAAAACAAGAATAGAGAAGAATAAGAAATGAAAAGAAAGAGTAATATCAATAATAATAACAATAAAGAAGAGCACAAATTGAATAAGACTAAGAACAAAGAAGATTAAGAATAAAGGAGAATGAGAATAAAAAATAAATAAGAAGAATAAAGAAGAATAGGAAGAATAAGAATAGAGAAGAATAAGAAACGAAAAGAAAGAGTAATAGTAATAATAATAACAATAAAGAAGAGCACAAATTGAATAAGAATATGAATAAAGAAGAATGAGAATAAAAAATAAAGAAGAATAAAGAAGAAGAAGAAGGCGAATAAAGAAGAATAGGAAGAATAAGAATAAGTAAGAATAAAAAACGAAATCAATAATTATAAGAAGAAAGAGTAACAGTAATAGTAATAACAATAAAGAAGAACACAAATTGAATACGAATAAGAACAAAGAAAGATAATAATAAAGAAGAACAAGAATAAAAATAAAGAAGAAGAATAGAGAAGAAGAACAAAGAAGAATAACGAAGGAGAATAAAGAAGAATAGAAAGAATAAGAATATAGAAGAATAAGAAACGAAATCAATAATAATAAGAAGAAAGATTAATAGTAATAATAATAACAACAGTAAAGAAGAACACAAATTAAAAGACTAAGAATAAGAATAAAAAAGAATAAGAATAAAAATAAAGAAGAATAAGAATAAAGAAGAAGGAGAATAAAGAAGAATAGGACGAATAAGAATAAAAAAGAATAAAAAACGAAATCGATAAGTATAAGAAGAAAGAGTAACAGTAATAGTAATAACAATAAGGAAGAACACAAATTGAATAAGAATAAGAACAAAGAAGGGTAAGAATAAGGAAGAATAAGAATAAAAATAAAGAAGAAGAATAAAGAAGAAGAAGAACAAAGAGGAAGAATAAATGAGAATAAAGAAGAATAGGAAGAATAAGAATAGAGAAGAATAAAAAACGAAATCAATAATAATAAGAAAGAGTAATTGTAATAATAATAACAATAAAGAAAAACACAAATAAAAAAATAAGAATAATAACAAAGAAGAATAAGAATAAAGAAGAATAAGAATAAAGAAGAATAAAAACGAAATCAATAATTATAAGAAGAAAGAGTAACAGTAATAGTAATAACAATAAAGAAGAACACAAATTGAATAAGAATAAGAACAAAGAAGGATAAGAATAAGGAAAAATAAAAATAAAAATAAAGAAGAAGAAGAATAAAGAAGAAGAACAAAGAAGAAGAACAACGAATGAGGATAAAGAAGAATAGGAAGAATAAGAATAGAGAAGAATCAATAATAATAATAAGAACGAGTAATAGTAATACTAACAATAAAGAAGAACACAAATTAAAAAATAATAAGAATAAGAACAAAGAAGAATAAGAGTAAACAAAAAGACGAATAAAGAAGAATTCAAGTTTGCTAATACCGGACTATAATTCCCAGGATACACTGCGACACCTGATGCTTCAATGTAGGTAACTAGCAACCCACGGCTCCTCTGCTAATTTCGGTAAATAATCACTTATTGGGTATATTGTTGAAATTTTGAGGGTAGTTTTTGTTACAATATTAGTCAAAGTGAATACGTGCTGCCTTTTAGTCTTAAAACAATACTTTTATGTCTTTTGAAATTGAGGTTGCGTGTAGTTTAGCACCACTGGCTAGGTACTTACTACTGTAACTTGAGGGACAATTTAAAGTTTTCAATTTTCGTCATCCTGATCATGTTCTGAGTAGTTTTTTTGGTAAAATTGATTTTTTTTACCCACTGTAATTAATGTATTTTGTTATAATGTCTTAATATTTATTTAAATTAGGATTAAAATCTGTTTAAACTATTGCATATCTACCAGCACGACGGATGTTTTTTTTTTTTTTAAACTTGTTTATTTTAAATTTAAATAACAACAACAAAATCTTAGCTTGAGACTAGTATTTTAGTCTATAGTTGCCTTGTTTTAAAACGATAACGTTTTTTTAAAATGAATAAATTGCTCCAACGATCGCATTAGAGTTCCATTTTTGGTAAGTTTGTCACTACTGCTTTTACACAAGCACGATATTGTTTTTTGTATAACTATTGTAATTGTCCATCCATCCATTAACTGCACCGCTTATCCTCAGTAGGGTCGCGGGGTGCTGGAGCCCATCCCAGCTGTCTTCGGGCAGTGGGCAGGGGACACCCTGAACTGGTTTCCAGACAGTCGCAGGGCACAGAGAGACAGACACTCACTCATTTAAAACCTAGGGACCATTTGGACCGGCCAATTAACCTGACAAGCATGTTTTTTGAATGTGGGAGGAAACTGGAGTGCCCGGAGGAAACCCACGCAAGCACGAGGAGAACATGCAAACTCCACACAGAAGGTTCGATCTTATGACCTTAGAACTGTGCCGCACACGCGCTAACCACTGCGCCGCCGTGCTGCCTATTGTTATTGTCATTTTTTGTTTTTATTTTTTTTAGTATACCGAAGACTGATTGTGAGCTAGATATGTGCCTTTTTGTTAATAATACATCCGGCACAGAGATAAAATGAGACATTTGCTATTTTCTGGAATTGTTCCAAATGTAGTCTAAGCAATTGCAACTGAAAACCATGCAAATCCAAAGACACGGACAGGTATACTTCAGTTTACAATCACATACCATGTTAAGCTGTTTATCGTTAAGGAATCCATTATATGGAAGCTCATTAAAAACCTTAATTGACCAAAAGAGTTTTTTTTTAAATTTTGATTTCTCAGGTTAAGATCGATCCTCTCCAGACAAACCTATTTCTTCATCCAACTCTCTTTCAACCATTTTGAAGGGTTTTCCACTCTTAAGAGATTTCTGGACATGTTCTTACTCATTTATTTTTTTTCCTCTTGTAAATTCTTCAGTAAAATAACAGCTAATGGCTAACACTCCGTCTCACACGATAGGACGACCATTCTCTCGGGGGCCGGACGAGAGAGAGAGAGAGAGAGAGGGAGAGAGAGAGAGGGAGAGAGAGAGAGAGAGAGAGAGAGAGAGAGAAGAAAAAAGAAAAAAGACTTCCACAGCACCGGGGCCCGAATGGAGAGCGCTCTCAAACCTGTGGATCTCTTCTTGGCTCTTGGGATCACTAGTAGACCAGCGTTTTCAGAGCGAAGGCTCTGGACCGGAAAATAGGGCAAAATTAAATCTGAAAGAAATGAGCGAGCAGGTCCATGCATGATTTTGTATACTACCAACAGAACCTTAAAATCACATCTTAAGCTAACAGGGAGCCAATGCAGGTTAGCTAAAATCGGGGTCATGTGATCAAATTTTCTTGTCTCAGTTAAAACCCTTTCTGCAACATTTTGTACCAGCTGAAGGCTCTTGATTTTGGACTTCGGGAGACCGGAGAGTAGTGCATTGCAGTCATCGAGACGGGAGGTAACAAACCCATGAATTATAATCCCCGCATCCGACTGAGACAGCATAGGGCGAATTTTAGCAATGTTGGGAAGAGGGAAAAAAGCTGTTCTAGTAATATTCTTAATGTGTCTTTGAAATATGACACCTAATTTTTTGACTGAGTCACTCTGGGCGATATTACATTCGTCAATGTTCAGGTATTAAGAACAAGTCACGGCATTTAGATGACCAATAACTAGCATTTCGGTCTTTTCAGCGTTAAGGCGCAAGAAGTTAAGTGACATCCATTCTTTTATCTCCGTGAAGCAGGCTTCCAAATTTCCACAGTTTAGTGTGGCAGATTCCTCCATCGGAAGATATAGTGACTGTCATCTGCGTAGCGATGAAAACTGATATTATACTTGCGAATAATATCATCTCATGGAAGCATGTAAATGCTGAAAAGAAGGGGGCCAAGTACTGAACCCTGCGGAACACCACCCTAATTGCTTGTATGGCTCTTTGGATCAAAAATGTTCCTGACCCCTGATCTAATGGGTAACATGAATGAATGATTAATAGAAAAACAAATCAAATTGAAACATTTTTTACTCGTTGGTGGGGTTTTTTTGCCACATCAATGCCCATAGTTCATATTCTGCTCTTTGTAAAGTGGACTTGTATTCGTCACAGGAGTTTGAATGTCCTGTAAAACAATTACCATTCACATCCTGCAGGCTGGAAATGTTGTGACCTATGCGTAATTTGATTGCTGGCTGAGATGTAATCTGTTTCCGCATGACATTTCAAGAGAGGTTTGATTTTCATGTTTTCTCGAGACTTCGGTAAATCAATGCGTCCGCCGTGTGTATTTAATGGTGGCGGCAGACGGTCATCCAGCGGTGCAGCCTCGGTGTCGCGGTATGTCGAGTGTTTAGAAGGCATTATGACCCGTCACCACCTCTGACCTATAGACAAGAGACCCCATGGAGGGGTGATGGAGGGTCAGATAGGGGGATACGGTGGGGGTGGATGCCTTAGGTCACATGTACGAACACCACTTTGTGTTAACAGATGACGGGAGCAAAACAAGGACAAGACCTTGGACACAAGTAGTACACTAAAAGGGAATCTTATCATGTAGGAATCATATATGTATTCGTTTGTGGCTTTTTTATTTTCGGCATAGCACAAAAAACAACATCAATCATGAAGTGAAATGATCTGCATTCATATAGCGCTTTTCAAGTCAATGAATTCCCAAAGCGCTTTACAATGTGCTCCACATTTCCCAATAGCGGCCTTGTATTGCAGCCATGTAAGGCGCTAACCTGCTTATTGAGGTCATTAGGGGTTCAGTGTCTTACCCAAGGACACTTCGACATGTGACACGGACGAGCCGGGATTCGAACTGGGATCCCTTGATCCCAAGACGAGCGCTCTACCTCCTGAGCTACTGCTGCCCCTAAATTATCAAACAATTAGTAAAAAAAAGCACAAAAATACAGCTTTAAAATACAATTATGCAATACATGAAGATGTGCCCAAAGCTAGTAGGTTGAAACCGAAGCTTTTTAGTGCCTACACCCGGGCATGTCCAAAGTCCAGCCCAGGGACTAGTTATGGTCTGTGATCAATTTAAAAAAAAAAAAAAATCACCATTCCATCAGATGATGGCAGTAGCCCACCTCATTTCCAACATTGCGACTGTAAATCAAAAAATGAAATTTGACTGTGAGGGCCGCTGCTTCCAGGACAAGTCGAAATTGGAGTATTTTTCACCAAAATCCCCCCAAAATTCAATTTGCCTTATTTGTCGAGAGACTGAGGATGATTCCAAAGAATATAAAATCAAGAGGCACTGCCAGACAAAACATTCTGACTAAAAAGCTAAGGAAACGGACGGTGTGAAAAAGTGAAGCTACTGGAAGCTGTTTAAACGGCACAGCAGCACTTTTTCACGAGACCGTGGTCGCACTGCAAACCTTTGACAGAGACTGAATTTATTAAAGAATGCCAGGCTGAATAAGCTTTTTAGGTCTGGCCCAATTTCTGAAAGGTTTGGACACTCCTGCCCAACTCCTATTCTATTGTATTCCTCGCAGGGAAGATATATTCAAAACCATAACTAGAAAACAAATAAATGAAATTTCTAACTCATAATAATATCACCAGCAATTAGAAGTTGACCAATAATAAGGTGGGCTGTTTATCGGCATGTATATCTGGGGACTTTGACAGAACACGGTGTTGGCATTTTTAATTATTCGACGGGACGATTATTGAGGCTCAGATAGAGATAGATAGTGGGATACTTTCTCTCCCTCTCTGCCTTCTGTCTCACACGCTACCCACCTCGTGTCTTCTGATGGGATACGCATCATTAATTCGTTAATCAAGCACGTTTGTGATTGAGAGAGACCATAGAAAGCATGCGATAGTGGGAGGCTGAGTGATGAGCTGTTACCATAACATTTGTGAGTGCCCACACTTTTTAATGTGCGAGCTCTGTTGAAATTTCAATGCAATTTGTGTTTTAAATTAGTCATGTTGGTTGTATTGACATTTTTATTTATTGTGAAGAAAAAATAAGGGATCTATTTAAGTTTTTATGTACCGTAGTGCAAGGTACTACTAAGCCTAATTTTGTTTCCTGCACTGTTCGTTTTTGGTTTAAGTTAAAGATTTGTAAATTTAGTTGTGTTGAAATTTTAATTTACTGTAAAATGATTCTGAGAGCTATTTATTTATTTTTTATTTATAACAAATATTTTCGTTTGTTTTTGACAATATCGCAAATTTCTTGCTCCAAATTTTAAGCTTTTACAGCAAATGAAGACTGGCTCCAAATATTGGTTATATATAATATTGGCCTCCTCTTTACACTAATAATCGGTACTGGCCCTGAAAAACTCGTATCGATCCTTACCAGTGACTCCTATAACATTTAATTCCCAAAGAAACTCAATAAATGAATCTTCCTTAATATGTATGACGTATGGTGTATGATTTTTTTAAATGGGTGTAAATTAGGGACATTTTGAAAGTCATTATCTAAATCATTCCATAATTGAATACATTTAAAAAAAATTACTTTTAAACCAGCTCGGTGGGCTTGGAGGTAGGGCGCTCCCCCCCAGACTGGGAGGACGCTGGTCTGAGGCTCGGCTAAGTCATACCTAAGACTCGATTGGAATTGGGGGGGTTTGGTCACTTAATGACTCCCAATGACAGGTGTTGCGACACATCGGTTGGGTTGAGCGAGGGGGCTGGGAATCCCCTCCTCTGTGTCAATCCCGAAAAAGAGTCAAGTATGTGGCTGTGTTCTTGACTCTCTCTCCCTCCCGCTAGGCCCCGCTATATAAATACAATACAATGCTATTTTGACGTTGTGCAGGAATATTGGACCTAGAAGTTACGGTTCCTGATATGACGAATGTCTGCCCTGTAGAAACAACTGTTTTTGTTGGAAGATGGTGCTTACTGGCTTTGTGTAGGAGATGATAATAGATTTCCGTACTAAGCCTCCCCCGCATGTGCCACTGTCAATTAATGGTAGTGAGGTGGAACTGGTCCATTCATTCAAGTTTCTGGGTACTTACTTGTCAGCTGACCTCACATGGACTGTCAATGCTATTGATATTCATTCTAAAGTCAGCCAGACTTCCTTCGTCAACTCAAATCATTCGGAGTCCGTCAATCCATTCTAGTCAATTTTTATCGTGCTATCTTTGAATCCGTTTTAACTAGGTCAATCACAGTCTGGTTTGGGCGCGTCAATCAGAAAGAATGGAATCAGTAGTGAGGACGGCAGAGGAAATAATAAGTTCTGGCCTTCCGTCCCTGCATAGTATCTACATCGATCGAACGAGAAAACGTACACTAAACTGCTTATTTATAGTATTATTATGCCAACGGCGTTCCTCCGACCTATTCTACTCTAGTCTTGTTATTTACATATTCTTTCTTTTTAAACTATTCTATATAATTACCTAGTATTATACACTACAATATCGTTTTTACTCTATTCTTTTTATTCTTTTAAATCTATTATATTATCATTATTGAGAGTTCGCGTGTCAAATGATTTCTTGTATATATCATGTTTATGGTTTATACTTGCTGAATGAATAAATAAATACAATACAATACTGATAATGGGAATTTAGGTTTTGTTATAACTTCAAATTATATTAGGAGTCCGAGGCCACATTTGGTTAAAATAATGGCCAAGGGGCCCCTTCAATCCCATTTTTTTCATTTATGAATATACATTCAGACATGTACATGTTAAATTTCATTGAAAATGGTTTTTAAATAGATTAGTTTCATCCAAATGCTTTTGTAAAACTCACAAATGATTTAAGTCAAATTATTTTAATATTCAAGCACTAAATTCTATATTGTAATATTACTGGGGTAATATTACTGTAGTGTTATTTTTTTTTTTGTCTTTTTGTAGTATTTCTGCACTCGGACTTCTGTAGTATTTTGCAGTCCTTCCATATTAGATATTTTGTTGTATATCTGTAGTATCTGTAGCGTTACTGTAATTGTAGTTTTGTTTTATTTCTGGCATAATATTCCTCTAGTAGTATTTCTGTCACAACATTTCTGTATGAATATTTTTATATAATAATATTAGTGTAGTGTTATTTATGTAGTATTTTTCCAGACCTAATTGAAAGTATTTCCATAGTAATATTTTGTAGAATTGTTGTAGTATTTCCAAAGTAATATTTTTTTTAATATTACCGTAGTTGTATATTTATAGTATTTGTTGTAATTTTTCTATAGTATTATCTTTCCCGCATGTTGGTTTAAGATCAGGGGATGGTGTAATTGTAACCTGTGCAGTCCTTTGAGACATCTTGTGATTAAGGGCCTTACAAATAATGCGACTTAACTTGACTTAAAATGTTTGTATCATTATGCACTTTTATCTGTATGCATTTCTATATTGCTCTGATATTTATTCCCCCAAATCTCTATACAATAAATTAAGCAAAATGAATTTCATTTTCATTTGTTGCATGCATAAAAAGTAAGTATTCCATATTTATTGTATTTACTTCAACTTCACTGTAAGAATTAGAAGAATTAGAATATACCTTCATTGTCATTGTTACAACATGGGTTGAATATATTGTGACAACGAAATTGGACGTGGCACTCCAGGCCCACATTTTAAAGTGAGGATAAAGAAAACAAAGAGATACAGGAACAAAGAAGATGTTTGTACTGTCCTTGTTGCATAGGCTTTGTTTTCCTCCGGAGGGGGGTGTATGAGGAGGTGAGGGACAGACAGAGATGGCCCTATCCAACTAGATGTTGGATCTTACTTTACACACGGTCCAGTGTTTTTTCCCCATTTACTTAGTCCACTTATTGAATGGATTTGGGAAGTACAGTCCTTAAGCATGCTGTTAATTGTGATCTCACGCATTTTAAGCACACGATACAAACATCCATTTTTTTTTTTTCCAATTTAACTCTGCTTACGCGTCCTCTTCCTCGACATGATGTTTTCGAACTAAATTTAACCAAGCATGTTCCAAGTTTACTGCAGTGACGCAGCAAATAAACCGAATGTAACAATAAAACCCAAACCGCATGATGAAACAACAGGCAGCAGACAGAAAAGGGTTCCGAAAACTGTCCTGTCTGGAAACGGCGTCAGTGACAATTACAGAGTATAATCCATCTTTTCTATATTTAGTTTTGCGTAACATCTCCGTTTTCTCCGTTTGAAACGGACAAAACCGCTTTTAGTTGTTTACCGGTTTGATGATCCATTTTTTTCCGCCATATTTGGATATTTTATGCTTTTTTTATCCTCGTCACTGACGGGGGAGAGGTTGACTCACATTGATGGTTATGAGAAACAGAACTTGTGAAGATGGATGACTGGATGGAGAAAATATAATAGAATTCATTCAAGTAGTGTACTTCTTTTACAACAATATTTGAGGAAAACATGTAATACATGCTTAAGACATTGTTTCCCAACTTTATGGAATCAAGGAACACTTTTTCCAACAAAAAATCGTATGTCACGGTTGCTGTGGCTCGTTAACAGATTGGCTTCCTTTGTATTTAAGCTCAGTACTCTCACTCACCCTTTGTCAGTCCGTCAACGAACCTCTGCACCCACATGTTGACTATATGTTGACTATTTTTTGCACTATGTTGACTATTTTTGCACCAAATGCATATTGCAAAACCCTTATGATACCAAACTGTATTACGATACCAACTGTATGTAACATCCTACATTTCTTTGTGTAAATATTGTGTAAATTATAACTATAACCTTATCCTCCTTGTTTTTATAACCTTATCTTCTCTGTTCCTTTATCTTCTTGTTTTCTTTTATCCTCACTGTGAATATCTGAACCTGGAGTGCCATGCCCAATTTTGTTGTCACAATATGTTAACCCATTTTGTAACAATGACAATAAAGGTATATTCTATTCTATTCTTCTATTCTACAAGGCATGGGTTTTGACTCTGTCCAGTTTCCTGTCCGGTATTGTTCCCGTCTATTTTGTCCTGTTCAATATCGATCTTCAGTTTCGTTCTCGTGTAGTTGGTCCTGTGTAATTTCGATATTCAGTTTTGATATCAACCCTGTCTGTCCCGTCCTGTCCGGTATCGACCCCATCTGTCCGATATTTGCTTGTGCAATTGGTATCGATCTTGTCGACCTCTGGCTTCCTGTCATTCCACGCCAGACTTCTGCTTAATGTGCATGACTGCCTCATTTCCCGTAAAATAAAAGCTTGTGTGAGAAACGTCACGCATTTGGGTTCTCCTCCTGTTCGGGTTCATAACATTGTAAGGCACACTTTCTGACAGTATAACGTTTTTGCGGTCACCGTGGCTGAGGAAGTAATAAACCTTATAATTTTGGTCAAAAATATTTCTGTAATATAGGATTTTACTACATTTTTAACCTGTTTTTACATGTTTACTATATTTTCATCTTGTTTTCTTTCCTAGAGAAAATCCAAACAGAAAACTGTTGTGAAACATGTGTGGATGTTGATTATTGCACTGACCTCATAACTTCTAACAACAATAATTACAATGTTCTCTGGCGTGTCCTCCCATTTTACCCTTCAAAATGATGTTTTTTGAGCAAAAATCAAAAAGGAACACTAACCAATCTTTCAATTCTTTTTGTTCTGCCTCTTCTGCGGCTGACAGGAGGGTAAGGCTGACTGCAAGCAGGAGAAATGTCCGCCCGTCTCCGAAGATTGCGCACTCGTGGTCAAACAAAGCGGCGCGTGCTGCGAAAGATGCAAAGGTAAGAATTTCTTATCTCATCTCATCTCCCGCACAGCTTATCCTCAGTAGGGTCGCGGGGGTGCTGGAGCCCATCCCAGCAATCATCGGGCAGTGGGCAGGGGACACCCTGAACCGGTTGCCAGCCAATCGCAGGGCACACAGGGACAGACAACTCGCTCACTCATTCACACCTAGGGACAATTTGGACCGGCCAATCTACCTGAAATGCATGTCTTTGGAATGTGGGAGGAAACCGGAGTGCCCGGAGGAAATCCACGCAAGCACGGGGAGAACATACAAACTCCGCACAAGAAGCCCGGTAGCTGGATTTGAACTCACACAGGAGGTTCCCTAAGAATTTTATGAGGTTAAATATACTATAATATTGTACAGATATACCACTGGGACTCGGAGCATTTGTGTTGACTTAATTGTGACACTTCCATTAAGGGGGTCGTTTTATAATTATAATTATGGCCATAACAAGTCATTTTTTCCTTTGTGTTATTAGTGTGTTATACCGTTTAAGTGAAAAAAACCAAACAAACAAAAATATTTTTATTTATTTTTTCAAACCAAACATTTGCTTTATTCCGACTTCGAAATCTTCGTTAGGTTTGGTAATTTCAGAATTTTGTTTCGTTTGGCAATTTGCATACTCGGCAGCAAATCAGAAGCCTGCATCGAATAACTTTGTGCTTCCGGACTTTCCCGAGCGTTATAAGGTCGTGCCTTTGCATATCATTTTCCAAAGTAGATGTACAGAGAACACAAGAAAAATGGGTAAATGGTCTAGAACAGGGGTGGCCAACCATTCAGCGACTAAGAGCCAATTTTTCGTCTGTGTTACTACAAAGAGCCACATCATAGTTGTTAACGGGGGCGAGTTGATTATTTTTTTTCTTTGTTCCTAAAAATGCCACATTATACACATAAACATCTTTTAATCATGTACGCACGCATACACAAATCTCTACTCGACTAGATCTGATGAAAATAACCACACCAACATGATAATATCAATAATTTTCAACAGTTAACATTGTGAGCACTGTTCCAGATCCATTATCGACTTGAGGTCTGAGAGCTTGGGATAGTCCTTGTCCTTCTCTTCCATGAACAGTTTCACTGGATCCAAAAGCTCAAAGAAGCGAGATAGTACCTGGCTTTTTGACAGCCACCTCACCTGGAAGTCCTTGGTCCAGTTCAGCGATGATATTCCTGAATATCCTCCGGTTAAGCGCATGTGTGCAGATGAAGTTGACGATTTCCATCACAGGTTTCATGACGTTGTCAAATTTGAGTGATTTAGACACGAGTTGCTCCCTGTGGATGATGCAGTGGAAATCCCAAAAGTCTGGAAATGTTTGATCAGCTTTGTACAGTCCCACAAGCCCGTTCATTGATCCGATGATGGCTGGCGCTCCATCCGTAGCTCTTGCAGTTAGTTTGTTTGCAGGTCAGTGTGCAACTGTTATTCAACAGCTGCATTAATATCGGATATTCTTCGTTCCATACTGTGGCGAGACAGTTGAACATCTGATTTGCTCTGTTTTAGTTTGTTGTCTACAGGAGCCAAGATTTCAAAGGCGTCAATGACGCATTTTTAATGAATTCTCTTTCGATGTATAGCTTTTTAGCCCGTGCTATGTTCCAAGCTAACTGATACGAAGCAAGCGTTACGGTCTCAGAGTGTTTCATAATTTTTTTGAAAGAAATGCAACTGTTTTTCTGCTTTGCTTTTCGTAGTCAACAACTTTTTCTTACTAAGTTCAGTCCCTTTTGGAAATTCCTGTTCGATGTTAGGGTGGAGTGAGCTGAATTGACGCTGAAGATTTGAAGCTTTGAATGTGCTAATGCCGCGTTACGTATAAGGCAGATAGGCTTGCCATTGCGTTTAATAAAATAATATAAACTATCCCATTCTGGCAAAAACGTCCTGTGTTCTTCTTCATATTTTAGTTTGGCTGTGCCTTTTTACCTGCCATTTCAAGAGGTAATTTCACATAAATTGACTACAATACATTTTGTCAAACAAATATTTTCTCGTCGCTCGTTTTACGTCACTAAAACAGACATTCATTGTCGGAGTGCCATCTACCTGTAGGGAAGGCAAATTACAGTGCCGGCTAAACATTCTTGATGCATGTCATGTTACAGCTTCGAAAGAGCCGCATTAAACAAGTTTATAACAGCTCCTAAAGAGCCGCATGAAACTAGTTCAAGAGCCGCATGCGGCTCGAGAGCCGCGGGTTGGCCACCCCTGGTCTAGAATCAAGCCAAAACCTCAGCCCCAGAAGAAATATTTAAAAGAAGCTAACAAAATTGATGACGCTACAAAACGTAAACGTACATTAAAAGCATGGTGGAAAGAGGAGTTCACGTGGCTTTTAGCAGAAAACGCAATGCAAACATTGCATGAACGAAGATGAGTCAATACAGGTACATACTGATGGCAGATGGAAAACAGCGATGTCATATAAATGCAATGAATGTTAAAAGTAGATTTATAATAGACTTAAATTTAAAGTGTTGTTCGGTTATATATTCTTATTATCAATTCTAATACTTTGCAACAATGGTTTTTTTTTGCGATGAGTCGTATTATTGTGTTTCAAGTTGTGAAAAATGGGCGACCCTACTGAGGATAAGCGGTGCAGCTAATGGATGGATGGATATATGTATATATATACTGTAATCCCTCATTTATCATGATTAACGGACTGTAAGTCTCTCCAGGGTATAAGCCGCACCAGCCAAAAAATGCATAATTTAGAGGCAAAAAACATGTACAAGTCACACTCGGAGTGTAAGTTGATTGTTGGGGTAAATTTATCCGATTAAAATCCAACACCAAAAACAAACATGTCAGCTTGAAAGATGAAAACACCATTTACTCTCCGTTGCAGCCTGGTCCTGGAAGGGGGATTACCTCATGTGCGGTCCCTTCTCAAGGTTTCTTCATATTCTTCATGTTGAGATTTTTGAGTTTTTCCTTGCCGTCATGTAGGTTTTAGATCAGGGGATGGTGTCATAATAGTCTGTGGTTTGGAATAATCTGTGGTCTGTGCAGCCCTTTGACAAATATTTTACAAATAAACATGACATGTGCATATCTCAGACACGCTGGAATACATCGGTATCAACGTGACATATTAAGAGGTATTCAGATAACTAGCATAAATAATATGCTTATAAAACTATCAGTTTATAGGGTACTCGACTGGGGATAATGGATCGCGGCCACAACTGTGCATTTCATTTTAACCGGCCAGAATTGTATGCCTTAAGCCCGGCCCCACTGGCAGCAACATGGAATCAGGGATAATGGATTACGGCCGCACGAGTGCAGTTCATTTTGGGCGAAAATACTGTAATGGCAAAAAAGCCATGAGGTCTAACTAAAGTGTACTCTACAGGTCCCAGGCGTATGTGATCGGGGATAATGGCTCGTGGCCGCACGAGTGCGATTCACTTTTTGGTGGACAGAAGCCATTGCTTGATCATGGAATAATTTTCACCCTGATGCACTGAGGCCACTAAATCGAAGGATTATAGTATAAGCAGGCAGGGTTGGGTAGGGTTACTTTAACTGGATTACTTTCAATGACTTTTGGATTACTCCAATAGCAAATATGTTAATAAAAGACAAAAGAAACTAAATATGAATCAAATGATGACTCACAACACGTGGTAAGCTTTCTCTCCTGGCTTTGATCTCTTTGATCTCCGGCAAAACTAACATAAAATGCGACAGAAACAAAATTAAAATGAATCCAAACAGCTTGCCAACATTTTTTTGCCATTCCATGTATTCTGTTACTCCCCAAGCCTGCACAAAATGGAGTCATTTTATTCATATTTTGTTTCTTTTGTCTTTTATTAGCATTATTTGGTATTGGAGTAATCCAAAAGTCATTGAAAGTAATCCATTTAAAGTAACCCTACCCAACCCTGTAAGCAGAGCACCATTCAGCGCCGTTCACAGCGAAATACGTCAAAGATACTGTTGCAATAGGGTGTCAGTGAGCGAGATAAAAATATTTTATTGGCTTTTGACCAGCTTCCATGTAATTATAATAATAATAATAATAATAATGCATTTTATTTAAAAGCGCCTTTCAGGCCACCCAAGGACACTGTACAAACAATGAAAGAAAAAAATACAATTTAAAAAGTGATGCGTGATTATGATGCGTATTTATATCCCTCAGTAAAATTCAGGCTGGTTATGACATCATTTAGTGGTCACATGAGGTCCTGCTGTGTCTTTTGAAACTTTACGAGACCGACAATAAAATCCTTTTTCCCTACTATTTAAAGGTAGCACTCAAAAAGCTCTTTACGGAGTGTGATAAGTAATAAAAGGTGATAACATTGCAACTATCTAAGATGGGTGCACCGATTAATATGTTTCAGCCCGGTTTCGTCAACTGTTGCCCAGTCAATGCAGATAAAATCTTACTTTTAAATCAAAGAGTAAATACTTTGGGAAGGGTATTCATTATTTGTGGACCAAATAAGATTTAAAAAAGAAGGAATTTTGTTTATTTGCGACGCCCTTAATCACAAGGAGTCTCAAAGGGCTGCACAGACCACAGACTAGTATGACACCATCCCCTGATCTAAAACCTACATGAGAGCAAGGAAAAACTCAAAAACCTCAAGTCAAGTCATGTTTATTTGAGACGCCCTTAATCACAAAGAGTCTCAAAGGGCTGCACAGACTTTTGCAAACTACAGACTATTATGACACCATCCTCTGATCTAAAACCTACATGAGGGCAAGGAAAAACTCAAAAACCTCAAGTCAAGTCATGTTTATTTGAGACGCCCTTAATCACAAAGAGTCTCAAAGGGCTGCACAGACTATTGCAAACTACAGACTATTATGACACCATCCCCTGATCTAAAACCTACATAAGGGCAAGGGAAAACTCAAAAACCTCAACATGAGGAAAATGAAGAAACCTTGAGAAGGGAGCGCACATCAATGTTTACCTCAATTTTTTTGGGCCGATTAAGTGGCCCCGATTTCATAAACTGTTCGAATAAAGGTATCGTCTAGGTTTTTGCTCAAAGAGTAAATTCTGTTTGCAGGAATTAATCGGTTAATATATTACTGTTAGATTGATTTTGATGTAAAGAACATTTTTACTTCTAAAAATAATATGTACCATTTTATCGCACAGCAAATCGATTATTTGGCCGCTATATCGGCCCTTATTTTTTTAATAATATAACAACCCAAATAAAACTAAATTCCAGCAATCCCACCTACTCAATAGAAAAAGGCAGGGTGAATGTGTGCTCGGGGGGTAAAGCGCTCAACTTGGGATCAAGAGGTCGCAGGTTCGATTTCCGGCTCCTTTGTGTTATATGTCAAAGTGTCCGTGGGCAAGACACTGAATCCCTAATGCCCCCGATAGCAGGTAGTTGCCTTGCATGGATGACGCTGCTATCGGTGAGTTAGTGTATAAAAGGGAAAAGTGTGAAGCACATTGTAAAGCGCTTTGGGAGGTCTTCATTGACTTGAAAAGCACTATATCAATGCAGACCATTTACATTTAGTTAGCGCGTGTGCGGCACAGTACTGAGGTCATTAGATCGAATCCCCTGTGTGGAGTTTGCATGTTTTCCCCGTGCTTGCGTGGGTTTCCTCCGGGCACTCCGGTTTCCTCCCACATTCCAAAAACATGCACGTCTGGTCCAGATTTTCCCTAGGTGTGAATGAGAGAGTGAATTGTCTGTCCCTGTGTGCTTTGCGATTGGCTGGCAAGCAGTTCAGGGTGTCCCCTGCCCACTGCCTGAAGATAGCTGGGATGCGCTCCAACACCCCCACGACCCTACTGAGGATAAGCGGTGCAGATAATGGATGGATGTACGGTGCACAGGAGAGCTAACTGTGAGACACAAATATTGAGAAAGTGGAAGGGGTAGGATTGAATAAGCATAGATAGATAGATACTTTATTCATCCCCGCAGGGACATTCACATTTCCAGCAGCATCCCTGAGCTGAGAACAACACAATGATAAAACAAAAAGAATACAATATACAAATACCCAATGTGACGTGCAAATTCCCACTGTAGCATGTTATATAGAATATCTAAATAGTGCTACACAGAATACATATTGCAAAAAATTCGGTAATATGCAATGTAGGGGGTGTGGTTTAATGTGGGCTTTTACTCTGCCGGGTAGAGTTAAAGAGCCTCATGGCATGAGGAAGAAAAGATCTCTTCAGTCTGTCCGTAGTACAAGACAGTGACAGCAGTCTGTCGCTGAAACTGCTCTTCTGTCTGGAGATAATGCCGTGTAGTGGATGCGATGGATTGTCCATGATTGACCGCAGTGCCCGTCTCTCAGCTACTGTTGTCAGGCTGTCCAGCTCTGTGCCCACAACAGAGCTCGCTTTCCTCGCCAGTTTATTTGGACGAGAGGCATCCTTCTTCTTGACGCTGCCTCCCCAACACGCTTCTTCCTATTTGTTTACGGGCATGTTACGTTAACATTGTTTAGTTTTTGTTTTTCTTCTGTAAAATAGGATTTATCTGGGTTCCTATTACCAATAGAATCTCTTTTTAAAAGCAACATACTCGGACGCAAAGACAAATTGACTGGGTAGGAAGTCGCCGGACGGTCATATTAGCGCGATTTGAGCGTATGAAGCTGATCCGAGGCTCCCGGGAAGGCTGCGCTTTCGAACGTCTCGCTGACTCATTTTTTCGAGGGGTTTGATTTTCAGACCCAGGAAAGCAGATCGATACTTTTGATCGGGTTTCGTCGCTGGGGCTGTGCGGCATCGATCTCAGTCCATTTACTGTAAATGGCATGAAATGAATAGGCTATTCATTTTGTGCTGAACGGACGAGCCACAAAAGTATTTGAGGGTGTATGTTGGATTTCTGCGCATGTTACAAAGACGCTGATGAGCACTTTTTAAAACAGATTTAAAAGTTGATTGAGGTATTTGCAACTTGCTTAAAGTGATGTGAAATGAAGTAGTGCAAATATTTATAATTGTTTTAACTTTCTTTGGCATTTAGCTGCTATTTTATGATAAACGGTGTATATGCTTGTTTATGTTTGATTACCGTAAATTTCCGGACTATAGAGCGCACCTGATTATAATCCGCACCCACCACATTTTAAGAGGAAAACCGATTTTGTACATACACAAGCCGCACCTGTATATAAGCCCGCACCTGTATATAAGCCGCATGCGCCCACATTTAAACATGTAACACAAACACAAAATTAACCCAAACCAGACTTCAAGTCCCGCGATTGAAACTAAATGTCCTTCATTAAAGTCCACAGTCCAAAAATCACAGCCGGCAAAATGAACGGAAAATGATACCGGTACTTAAGGTTTGATGCAGACCTGCAGAGTCCGGGTCCCGTTGAAAGTAATCCAAGGAAAAAAGTGTATATTTCCAAAGGTAAGGGTGGGGAAAATCTATCAGATGAACACATTTACCCACGCAACTCCTTTTTCTTTAACCAACTTTTTACCCCCTCTTCTTTCCTTGTCTGTCCCTCACCTTTAGCAGTCCCCACTTAAACTCAGCACCCCGCGTTTGTTCCGCCCCTCCTTTTTCGTTCACCCGTGCAAAATATATCAGATTAAGTGTCTAAAATAAATACAAATAAATACATTACAAAAATATACAGTTGCAAATACATATTATACATGGGTTAAACATATTTACAAAGAAAGACGGTACACAGAGAGAGGTTTCAAAGCTCTAATAATCATAATATAGCTTTGACAGGGCTGTTAATGGTAGCAACACTCGAGCGCCGCTGGCGGCCGTTAGAAAAATGACCGCATCACTGAATAAGCCGCAGGGTTGAAAGTTAGGGAAAAAAGTAGCGGCTTAAAGTCCGGAATTTACGGTAATATATTGTTTACCTATCTTCATTACAGTGTGTATTTTCCGTAGCAATATTTAAAATACTTTCTATCAACACGTTATATTGGGTATTTTTGTATTCTATACCTTTATTTTATTATTTTATTTTTCAACTCAAGGATACTGCTGGAAGTGTGAATTTCCCTACCGGGATGAATAAAGTATCTACCTACCTACCTCCCTAAAGATGGTCAAATTATAGATGAATTTTAAAGTTTAAAATAATAATTAATTAGAAAGTTAAAAAAACGTCTGGACAGCATTACTAAGTCCCAAGTGATTAATCACCTAAAGACAAATCCCCTTTAATTACGCCTTTATTGCCAATTTAAATAAAACGCTGCAAAATATAATAAAGAAATAGAACAATCATCTCTTCAAGTAAAATTATGAGATGATTTCATACATTTTCTTTATTTAATAAAAAAATATTCCTCAAATAAATTGTAAATTATTCATTACTAAAAATTGAACTAAAACTTAAATTGACAAAAGTTAAAAAAAAATCCTAAAATATATTTAAATTTTTTTTTACAAATACAAACAATTTTATTACAAAATTGATTGTTGTAATGAATTGGCTGATATGAATGAATTAAAATTCAAATGACTAACGTTAATGAAAATAAATCTTGAAATTAATGTTAAATGATAAATTATATATTAGCCTTTGAAGTTTTATTTTACATCTCTTACTATGTTTTAGTAAGTATTTTGCTCTTTTTATCCTATGACAACACCCTAGTGGGATGTTTAGATAGATAGATAGATAGATAGATAGATAGATACTTTATTCATCCCCGAAGGGAAATTCACTTTTCCAGCAGCATCCCTAAGCTGAGAACAATCGAAAATAACTGAGAACAATCGAAAATAACACGGGAGCTGCTGGAGTGGCTGCCATTCGTGACGGCGCCGGAGAAACGATTCAATTTGAATCATGTACAAACAAACAAACAATTGAATCATGTACAAGAAACGATTCAATCTGAATCATGTACAAACAAACAAACAATTGAATCATGTACAACAAACAAACAAAATATTCATGTTTCAATAAGTGGAGTGTTAATAAAATGGGGGGAAAATAATTTCTGATACTGATATAACCAGGTAAAACTAATTTTAAGTTACCTGTCCAAATGAATGTTGTGCCATCTCACCTTTCCCACTCTCTCTGCTCGCTCCTGAAACTTTATCAAATAGTCCAAAATTTTACCTCATCTTCTCCGCTCACCTCGTCGTCCTCTTCTCCTTCCACTGAATCCGAAGCATCATAACGCCCTTTTTTTACCCACTAAAGAACCAAAAGGTTGGCTGTGCCTTATACACAAGGTATGATGTTAGTATATCGCAGGATTTGAGCCAAAAAAATATTGCTGAGCAGATTTAATGCCACTTCTGGAGATTGAAGCAGACTGAACTGGACGAACTAAATCAAAATAATCCTCAGGGTTTAGGAGTCTCCAATTGTAGAGTTAATTTTTGTTACTTATTAGCTCAAAGGGCACGCAGTTTGATATCATTTTCTAAAATAGCTATAACTAGATGGCTTGCTAAATAGCTAAAAAGGTTGGTTGATGAGAAATTTAAACAGATTAAAATCCAAAAGGGAGCTAGATAGCTAGCTAAATAGTAAAAATCAATCTTAATTGTCGACTAAAAGGCTAGAAACAAAGTTAGATAGCGTGCTAGAAAGGAGCCCAAAATGTAACTTTAACAAGCAAAAAGGGTTAAGCCAGATACATACACATTTTTTTAAAAAGCTAGCTTGCTAAATAGCTTGAAAGGTAGCTTGAGATTTAGCTAGAAAGGTGAAAAGGTAAAACAAATAGGGAACTAGACAGTTTGCTAAAAAAAGTAAATATGCATATAAATAGCTAGATAGAAAGTTAAAAATATACCTATATGGTTAGCTAGGAGCCCAATATTTAGCTTGACAACAAGATAAAATGTTAGCTAGATAGTTTAGACGCGTTCTAAAGGGATGGGCAGGGCACCCATATGATGCTGCAGGGGTAAACCAGCGAAAGATGTCGGGCCCTGCTGTTGGACAGAAGAGTGTGTTGTGTCACCCTCACCCGAGTGAAATGGCTGCTTTCTTGTGCCCCGTTTCATCTGAAAGGGACGAGAGCATAACCAACTTAGGTGCCGAGGTGCCAAACTTGTTTGGGTGTTTGGGTCTGCTGTGGTCAATTTTTGTGTTTTTTGCTACTTTTTTCTTTTCTTTGTTTTTGTATACGTGTTTTTCTTGCTGTCGGTCACCCTACTCGAGGTATATGACCAGGGTCAATAGATAAATAGATTTTGCTCTTTTGAAATTATATATATATCTCATCTCATCTCATTAGCCGTACCGCTTATCCTCAGTAGGGTCGCGGGGGGCTGGAGCCCATCCCAGCAATCATCGGGCAGTGGGCAGGGGACACCCTGAACTGGTTGCCAGCCAATCGCAGGGCACACAGGGACAGACAGCTCATTCACACCTAGGGACAATTTGGACCGGCCAATTCACCTGAAATGCATGTTTTTGGAATGTGGGAGGAAACTGGAGTGCCCGGAGGAAACCCACGCAAGCACGGGGAGAACATACAAACTCCGCACTGAAAGTCTGGAGCTGGATTTGAACCCACGACAGGTTCCCATGACATGAACTGTGCCGCACAAGCGCTAACCACTGCGCCGCCGTGCTGCCCTTATATATATATATATATATATATATATATATATATATATATATATATATATATATATATATATACATGTGTCCTATTTTACTATCTTTTGACCTGTTTAAAGTGCTTTGAAAGTGCAAAATACCACAAAACAATTGGATATATAGTAGAATAAGAAAAATAAACGGTTGAAAGAAAAATCTGCCAGTAAAAAAACTGAAGAATTAAAATAGTTTGCTATTATTGGCAACTATTGGTGTAATGTTATGAGACAAAAAAGAGGGTTTGAAGCTTTTTTCCTCTAATAATTGACCGGTTAATAAGATTTATATCTTGACAAGAAATGAAATACTATAATTTAAATGCAACAAAAAGTCTTGTTCAATATTCATACCTTCAGCATCATTTTTTTGGGAACATTCTAAAAGATGTGATGACATGAAGTGATTGACATTTGAAACCAGAAACATTTTTTGTCTTCTCAGGTTGCATGTGGGACGGACGATCCTACAACAGCTCCGTTTCCTGGACCAGCACTGTCAAACCCTGCGTGACTCGACGTTGTCAGGTCTTACAGACGAGATAATAAAAAAATAAAAAAAACGAGTGTGCAAGGTGATCTCGACCTAAAACTTTCCCACCGGTTGCCACAGGAAGGCGTCATGACGGAAGCGGAAGTGCAGTGCGTGGTCCATTGCAAGAACCCTAAAATCCATCCTAAAAAGTGCTGTCCCACCTGCCCAAGTCAGAAAAACCTCCAAGTGGTCTAAAATAGTGAAAAAGAAGACATGTCATAATGACGTCTCTTTTTGTCAGGTTGCATCTTTGAGGGTCGGCTGTACAAAGAGAAAGAGGAGTTCAGTCCAGAGGGTAAGCCGTGCATCAAGTGTACCTGCACGGTGAGTTTTGGACCTCAGCATTCACAGAAAAACACATTCAGAAGTCATTTGAAATAAATTGTATGTATTGTTGCAGGGGGCACGCACACTCTGCATGAAAGAAGTCTGTCCGGTCCTCTCTTGCCCCGCCCACCTCAGCCACACTCCTCCCGGGCAGTGCTGTCCCAAGTGTCTCGGTAAATTCATCACAAATATTGGTGCAAGTGTGTATCGGTCC